>NW_027152488.1:0-112404 GCF_040937935.1 Hyperolius riggenbachi | reverse complement strand
CGAGAGCCAACGGTAAGTTTTCTGTGTTAAACCATTACACCATTGAAAAACTGGTTACGTTTGCAATCGAAAGAAAAATGACTATAGTTGAAGAGGTAATGGCCCCTAAACTATGTTCTGGGATGAAAGTTACAGCTTCAGTGAAATCCGTTTGCAAATCGGAGTGATAGATTAGAATCGAGAGCCAACGGTAAGTTTTCTGTGTTAAACCATTACACCATTGAAAAACTGGTAACATTTGCAATCGAAAGAAAAATGACTATAGTTGAAGAGGTAATGGCCCCTAAACTATGTTCTGGGATGAAAGTTACAGCTTCAGTGAAATCCGTTTGCAAATCGGAGTGATAGATTAGAATCGAGAGCCAACGGTAAGTTTTCTATGTTAAACCATTACACCATTGAAAAACTGGTTACGTTTGCAATCGAAAGAAAAATGACTATAGTTGAAGAGGTAATGGCCCCTAAACTATGTTCTGGGATGAAAGTTACAGCTTCAGTGAAATCCGTTTGCAAATCGGAGTGATAGATTAGAATCGAGAGCCAACGGTAAGTTTTCTATGTTAAACCATTACACCATTGAAAAACTGGTTACGTTTGCAATCGAAAGAAAAATGACTATAGTTGAAGAGGTAATGGCCCCTAAACTATGTTCTGGGATGAAAGTTACAGCTTCAGTTAAATCCGTTTGCAAATCGGAGTGATAGATTAGAATCGAGAGCCAACGGTAAGTTTTCTGTGTTAAACCATTACACCATTGAAAAACTGGTTACGTTTGCAATCGAAAGAAAAATGACTATAGTTGAAGAGGTAATGGCCCCTAAACTATGTTCTGGGATGAAAGTTACAGCTTCAGTGAAATCCGTTTGCAAATCGGAGTGATAGATTAGAATCGAGAGCCAACGGTAAGTTTTCTGTGTTAAACCATTACACCATTGAAAAACTGGTTACGTTTGCAATCGAAAGAAAAATGACTATAGTTGAAGAGGTAATGGCCCCTAAACTATGTTCTGGTATGAAAGTTACAGCTTCAGTGAAATCCGTTTGCAAATCGGAGTGATAGATTAGAATCGAGAGCCAACGGTAAGTTTTCTATGTTAAACCATTACACCATTGAAAAACTGGTTACGTTTGCAATCGAAAGAAAAATGACTATAGTTGAAGAGGTAATGGCCCCTAAACTATGTTCTGGGATGAAAGTTACAGCTTCAGTGAAATCCGTTTGCAAATCGGAGTGATAGATTAGAATCGAGAGCCAATGGTAAGTTTTCTGTGTTAAACCATTACACCATTGAAAAACTGGTTACGTTTGCAATCGAAAGAAAAATGACTATAGTTGAAGAGGTAATGGCCCCTAAACTATGTTCTGGGATGAAAGTTACAGCTTCAGTGAAATCCGTTTGCAAATCGGAGTGATAGATTAGAATCGAGAGCCAACGGTAAGTTTTCTGTGTTAAACCATTACACCATTGAAAAACTGGTTACGTTTGCAATCGAAAGAAAAATGACTATAGTTGAAGAGGTAATGGCCCCTAAACTATGTTCTGGGATGAAAGTTACAGCTTCAGTGAAATCCGTTTGCAAATCGGAGTGATAGATTAGAATCGAGAGCCAACGGTAAGTTTTCTATGTTAAACCATTACACCATTGAAAAACTGGTTACGTTTGCAATCGAAAGAAAAATGACTATAGTTGAAGAGGTAATGGCCCCTAAACTATGTTCTGGGATGAAAGTTACAGCTTCAGTGAAATCCGTTTGCAAATCGGAGTCATAGATTAGAATCGAGAGCCAACGGTAAGTTTTCTATGTTAAACCATTACACCATTGAAAAACTGGTTACGTTTGCAATCGAAAGAAAAATGACTACAGTTGAAGAGGTAATGGCCCCCTAAACTATGTTCTGGGATGAAAGTTACAGCTTCAGTGAAATCCGTTTGCAAATCGGAGTGATAGATTAGAATCGAGAGCCAACGGTAAGTTTTCTATGTTAAACCATTACACCATTGAAAAACTGGTTACGTTTGCAATCGAAAGAAAAATGACTATAGTTGAAGAGGTAATGGCCCCTAAACTATGTTCTGGGATGAAAGTTACAGCTTCAGTGAAATCCGTTTGCAAATCGGAGTGATAGATTAGAATCGAGAGCCAACGGTAAGTTTTCTGTGTTAAACCATTACACCATTGAAAAACTGGTTACGTTTGCAATCGAAAGAAAAATGACTATAGTTGAAGAGGTAATGGCCCCTAAACTATGTTCTGGGATGAAAGTTACAGCTTCAGTGAAATCCGTTTGCAAATCGGAGTGATAGATTAGAATCGAGAGCCAACGGTAAGTTTTCTGTGTTAAACCATTACACCATTGAAAAACTGGTTACGTTTGCAATCGAAAGAAAAATGACTATAGTTGAAGAGGTAATGGCCCCTAAACTATGTTCTGGGATGAAAGTTACAGCTTCAGTGAAATCCGTTTGCAAATCGGAGTGATAGATTAGAATCGAGAGCCAACAGTAAGTTTTCTATGTTAAACCATTACACCATTGAAAAACTGGTTACGTTTGCAATCGAAAGAAAAATGACTATAGTTGAAGAGGTAATGGCCCCTAAACTATGTTCTGGGATGAAAGTTACAGCTTCAGTGAAATCCGTTTGCAAATCGGAGTGATAGATTAGAATCGAGAGCCAATGGTAAGTTTTCTATGTTAAACCATTACACCATTGAAAAACTGGTTACGTTTGCAATCGAAAGAAAAATGACTATAGTTGAAGAGGTAATGGCCCCTAAACTATGTTCTGGGATGAAAGTTACAGCTTCAGTGAAATCCGTTTGCAAATCGGAGTGATAGATTAGAATCGAGAGCCAACGGTAAGTTTTCTGTGTTAAACCATTACACCATTGAAAAACTGGTTACGTTTGCAATCGAAAGAAAAATGACTATAGTTGAAGAGGTAATGGCCCCTAAACTATGTTCTGGGATGAAAGTTACAGCTTCAGTGAAATCCGTTTGCAAATCGGAGTGATAGATTAGAATCGAGAGCCACCGGTAAGTTTTCTATGTTAAACCATTACACCATTGAAAAACTGGTTACGTTTGCAATCGAAAGAAAAATGACTATAGTTGAAGAGGTAATGGCCCCTAAACTATGTTCTGGGATGAAAGTTACAGCTTCAGTGAAATCCGTTTGCAAATCGGAGTGATAGATTAGAATCGAGAGCCAACGGTAAGTTTTCTATGTTAAACCATTACACCATTGAAAAACTGGTTACGTTTGCAATCGAAAGAAAAATGACTATAGTTGAAGAGGTAATGGCCCCCTAAACTATGTTCTGGGATGAAAGTTACAGCTTCAGTGAAATCCGTTTGCAAATCGGAGTGATAGATTAGAATCGAGAGCCAACGGTAAGTTTTCTATGTTAAACCATTACACCATTGAAAAACTGGTTACGTTTGCAATCGAAAGAAAATTGACTATAGTTGAAGAGGTAATGGCCCCTAAACTATGTTCTGGGATGAAAGTTACAGCTTCAGTGAAATCAGTTTGCAAATCGGAGTGATAGATTAGAATCGAGAGCCAACGGTAAGTTTTCTATGTTAAACCATTACACCATTGAAAAACTGGTTACGTTTGCAATCGAAAGAAAAATGACTATAGTTGAAGAGGTAATGGCCCCTAAACTATGTTCTGGGATGAAAGTTACAGCTTCAGTGAAATCCGTTTGCAAATCGGAGTGATAGATTAGAATCGAGAGCCAACGGTAAGTTTTCTGTGTTAAACCATTACACCATTGAAAAACTGGTTACGTTTGCAATCGAAAGAAAAATGACTATAGTTGAAGAGGTAATGGCCCCTAAACTATGTTCTGGTATGAAAGTTACAGCTTCAGTGAAATCCGTTTGCAAATCGGAGTGATAGATTAGAATTGAGAGCCAACGGTAAGTTTTCTATGTTAAACCATTACACCATTGAAAAACTGGTTACGTTTGCAATCGAAAGAAAAATGACTATAGTTGAAGAGGTAATGGCCCCTAAACTATGTTCTGGGATGAAAGTTACAGCTTCAGTGAAATCCGTTTGCAAATCGGAGTGATAGATTAGAATCGAGAGCCAACGGTAAGTTTTCTATGTTAAACCATTACACCATTGAAAAACTGGTTACGTTTGCAATCGAAAGAAAAATGACTATAGTTGAAGAGGTAATGGCCCCTAAACTATGTTCTGGGATGAAAGTTACAGCTTCAGTGAAATCCGTTTGCAAATCGGAGTGATAGATTAGAATCGAGAGCCAACGGTAAGTTTTCTATGTTAAACCATTACACCATTGAAAAACTGGTTACGTTTGCAATCGAAAGAAAAATGACTATAGTTGAAGAGGTAATGGCCCCCTAAACTATGTTCTGGGATGAAAGTTACAGCTTCAGTGAAATCCGTTTGCAAATCGGAGTGATAGATTAGAATCGAGAGCCAACGGTAAGTTTTCTATGTTAAACCATTACACCATTGAAAAACTGGTTACGTTTGCAATCGAAAGAAAATTGACTATAGTTGAAGAGGTAATGGCCCCTAAACTATGTTCTGGGATGAAAGTTACAGCTTCAGTGAAATCAGTTTGCAAATCGGAGTGATAGATTAGAATCGAGAGCCAACGGTAAGTTTTCTATGTTAAACCATTACACCATTGAAAAACTGGTTACGTTTGCAATCGAAAGAAAAATGACTATAGTTGAAGAGGTAATGGCCCCTAAACTATGTTCTGGGATGAAAGTTACAGCTTCAGTGAAATCCGTTTGCAAATCGGAGTGATAGATTAGAATCGAGAGCCAACGGTAAGTTTTCTGTGTTAAACCATTACACCATTGAAAAACTGGTTACGTTTGCAATCGAAAGAAAAATGACTATAGTTGAAGAGGTAATGGCCCCTAAACTATGTTCTGGTATGAAAGTTACAGCTTCAGTGAAATCCGTTTGCAAATCGGAGTGATAGATTAGAATTGAGAGCCAACGGTAAGTTTTCTATGTTAAACCATTACACCATTGAAAAACTGGTTACGTTTGCAATCGAAAGAAAAATGACTATAGTTGAAGAGGTAATGGCCCCTAAACTATGTTCTGGGATGAAAGTTACAGCTTCAGTGAAATCCGTTTGCAAATCGGAGTGATAGATTAGAATCGAGAGCCAACGGTAAGTTTTCTATGTTAAACCATTACACCATTGAAAAACTGGTTACGTTTGCAATCGAAAGAAAAATGACTATAGTTGAAGAGGTAATGGCCCCTAAACTATGTTCTGGGATGAAAGTTACAGCTTCAGTGAAATCCGTTTGCAAATCGGAGTGATAGATTAGAATCGAGAGCCAACGGTAAGTTTTCTGTGTTAAACCATTACACCTTTGAAAAACTGGTTACGTTTGCAATCGAAAGAAAAATGACTATAGTTGAAGAGGTAATGGCCCCTAAACTATGTTCTGGGATGAAAGTTACAGCTTCAGTGAAATCCGTTTGCAAATCGGAGTGATAGATTAGAATCGAGAGCCAACGGTAAGTTTTCTGTGTTAAACCATTACACCATTGAAAAACTGGTAACATTTGCAATCGAAAGAAAAATGACTATAGTTGAAGAGGTAATGGCCCCTAAACTATGTTCTGGGATGAAAGTTACAGCTTCAGTGAAATCCGTTTGCAAATCGGAGTGATAGATTAGAATCGAGAGCCAACGGTAAGTTTTCTATGTTAAACCATTACACCATTGAAAAACTGGTTACGTTTGCAATCGAAAGAAAAATGACTATAGTTGAAGAGGTAATGGCCCCTAAACTATGTTCTGGGATGAAAGTTACAGCTTCAGTGAAATCCGTTTGCAAATCGGAGTGATAGATTAGAATCGAGAGCCAACGGTAAGTTTTCTATGTTAAACCATTACACCATTGAAAAACTGGTTACGTTTGCAATCGAAAGAAAAATGACTATAGTTGAAGAGGTAATGGCCCCTAAACTATGTTCTGGGATGAAAGTTACAGCTTCAGTTAAATCCGTTTGCAAATCGGAGTGATAGATTAGAATCGAGAGCCAACGGTAAGTTTTCTGTGTTAAACCATTACACCATTGAAAAACTGGTTACGTTTGCAATCGAAAGAAAAATGACTATAGTTGAAGAGGTAATGGCCCCTAAACTATGTTCTGGGATGAAAGTTACAGCTTCAGTGAAATCCGTTTGCAAATCGGAGTGATAGATTAGAATCGAGAGCCAACGGTAAGTTTTCTGTGTTAAACCATTACACCATTGAAAAACTGGTTACGTTTGCAATCGAAAGAAAAATGACTATAGTTGAAGAGGTAATGGCCCCTAAACTATGTTCTGGTATGAAAGTTACAGCTTCAGTGAAATCCGTTTGCAAATCGGAGTGATAGATTAGAATCGAGAGCCAACGGTAAGTTTTCTATGTTAAACCATTACACCGTTGAAAAACTGGTTACGTTTGCAATCGAAAGAAAAATGACTATAGTTGAAGAGGTAATGGCCCCTAAACTATGTTCTGGGATGAAAGTTACAGCTTCAGTGAAATCCGTTTGCAAATCGGAGTGATAGATTAGAATCGAGAGCCAATGGTAAGTTTTCTGTGTTAAACCATTACACCATTGAAAAACTGGTTACGTTTGCAATCGAAAGAAAAATGACTATAGTTGAAGAGGTAATGGCCCCTAAACTATGTTCTGGGATGAAAGTTACAGCTTCAGTGAAATCCGTTTGCAAATCGGAGTGATAGATTAGAATCGAGAGCCAACGGTAAGTTTTCTGTGTTAAACCATTACACCATTGAAAAACTGGTTACGTTTGCAATCGAAAGAAAAATGACTATAGTTGAAGAGGTAATGGCCCCTAAACTATGTTCTGGGATGAAAGTTACAGCTTCAGTGAAATCCGTTTGCAAATCGGAGTGATAGATTAGAATCGAGAGCCAACGGTAAGTTTTCTATGTTAAACCATTACACCATTGAAAAACTGGTTACGTTTGCAATCGAAAGAAAAATGACTATAGTTGAAGAGGTAATGGCCCCTAAACTATGTTCTGGGATGAAAGTTACAGCTTCAGTGAAATCCGTTTGCAAATCGGAGTGATAGATTAGAATCGAGAGCCAACGGTAAGTTTTCTATGTTAAACCATTACACCATTGAAAAACTGGTTACGTTTGCAATCGAAAGAAAAATGACTATAGTTGAAGAGGTAATGGCCCCCTAAACTATGTTCTGGGATGAAAGTTACAGCTTCAGTGAAATCCGTTTGCAAATCGGAGTGATAGATTAGAATCGAGAGCCAACGGTAAGTTTTCTATGTTAAACCATTACACCATTGAAAAACTGGTTACGTTTGCAATCGAAAGAAAAATGACTATAGTTGAAGAGGTAATGGCCCCTAAACTATGTTCTGGGATGAAAGTTACAGCTTCAGTGAAATCCGTTTGCAAATCGGAGTGATAGATTAGAATCGAGAGCCAACGGTAAGTTTTCTATGTTAAACCATTACACCATTGAAAAACTGGTTACGTTTGCAATCGAAAGAAAAATGACTATAGTTGAAGAGGTAATGGCCCCTAAACTATGTTCTGGGATGAAAGTTACAGCTTCAGTGAAATCCGTTTGCAAATCGGAGTGATAGATTAGAATCGAGAGCCAACGGTAAGTTTTCTATGTTAAACCATTACACCATTGAAAAACTGGTTACGTTTGCAATCGAAAGAAAAATGACTATAGTTGAAGAGGTAATGGCCCCTAAACTATGTTCTGGGATGAAAGTTACAGCTTCAGTGAAATCCGTTTGCAAATCGGAGTGATAGATTAGAATCGAGAGCCAACGGTAAGTTTTCTATGTTAAACCATTACACCATTGAAAAACTGGTTACGTTTGCAATCGAAAGAAAAATGACTATAGTTGAAGAGGTAATGGCCCCCTAAACTATGTTCTGGGATGAAAGTTACAGCTTCAGTGAAATCCGTTTGCAAATCGGAGTGATAGATTAGAATCGAGAGCCAACGGTAAGTTTTCTATGTTAAACCATTACACCATTGAAAAACTGGTTACGTTTGCAATCGAAAGAAAAATGACTATAGTTGAAGAGGTAATGGCCCCTAAACTATGTTCTGGGATGAAAGTTACAGCTTCAGTGAAATCCGTTTGCAAATCGGAGTGATAGATTAGAATCGAGAGCCAACGGTAAGTTTTCTATGTTAAACCATTACACCATTGAAAAACTGGTTACGTTTGCAATCGAAAGAAAAATGACTATAGTTGAAGAGGTAATGGCCCCTAAACTATGTTCTGGGATGAAAGTTACAGCTTCAGTGAAATCCGTTTGCAAATCGGAGTGATAGATTAGAATCGAGAGCGAACGGTAAGTTTTCTGTGTTAAACCATTACACCATTGAAAAACTGGTTACGTTTGCAATCGAAAGAAAAATGACTATAGTTGAAGAGGTAATGGCCCCTAAACTATGTTCTGGTATGAAAGTTACAGCTTCAGTGAAATCCGTTTGCAAATCAGAGTGATAGATTAGAATTGGGAGCCAACGGTAAGTTTTCTATGTTAAACCATTACACCATTGAAAAACTGGTTACGTTTGCAATCGAAAGAAAAATGACTATAGTTGAAGAGGTAATGGCCCCTAAACTATGTTCTGGGATGAAAGTTACAGCTTCAGTGAAATCCGTTTGCAAATCGGAGTGATAGATTAGAATCGAGAGCCAACGGTAAGTTTTCTATGTTAAACCATTACACCATTGAAAAACTGGTTACGTTTGCAATCGAAAGAAAAATGACTATAGTTGAAGAGGTAATGGCCCCTAAACTATGTTCTGGGATGAAAGTTACAGCTTCAGTGAAATCCGTTTGCAAATCGGAGTGATAGATTAGAATCGAGAGCCAACGGTAAGTTTTCTATGTTAAACCATTACACCATTGAAAAACTGGTTACGTTTGCAATCGAAAGAAAAATGACTATAGTTGAAGAGGTAATGGCCCCTAAACTATGTTCTGGGATGAAAGTTACAGCTTCAGTGAAATCCGTTTGCAAATCGGAGTGATAGATTAGAATCGAGAGCCAACGGTAAGTTTTCTGTGTTAAACCAATCACAATATTTTTTATTGGAAAATTTTTCAAATTAAACATACAGTGGTCAAATGAATGACACATTGAGTAAACAACAGATATTACATAGTATATAAAACATTATATGAGTCATAGCATCTCATTATTACATACATTCCATGGTATATTGCCGTGGTTTTATTCATTACAACAGTTATAGCATTATTACATCATATCATATAGACAGATAAACTGTTGTTATGATAGGGTTTTTTTGTTAAGATGGTTGTTGGATTTTTATCTTGGTTGTATGTACTGAGCATTGAAGGGTGTTAATCAATGATTTTAAATATTTCACCTTTGTCCATTGTACTTAAAAAGAGATGTTTGGTGGAGCTGTACCTTAGGGAAATGGGGGTCCTACCCGCCTACAGAGATCCCTAAGGACGCGTCCACATATTGTATTATTGCTTTATGGATTCTTAGGTCTGGTGAAATATAATGCGGTATAGGGAATGGTGGTTCCAACAGCTTCATGTTGTGTCATTATGTCATTCCTCATGAGGTATGACTATTTCCCATCTAATATAACTCATTGTTAGGTTTGACAGTTTGCAGTTAGTAACTAACTAAAACAAAAACAGACTAAGACTAAACTAAACTAAAACTAAGCTAAGCTAAGCTAAATGAATGAATCTAAGGTGAGTACCCTAGATTAGTCTAATGTATGCAGCTTTATGAGCTGGTCTTGTTCACTAAATGTGGGTCTCTTTATAGGATAGTACTTTCAGCTATGGGGGAATGAGTTTGAATCATAAGCTTCCTTCTGACAGTGTCGACCTTGAATTTTTGAATGTGAGAGGGAGGTTGGGGGAGTCTACTGGTTAAAGAGTTTAGTTTCAGGATAAATAATTGACCACTGACTTGCCTTGTCCAGAAAGGACTGTACATCTCCGCATCTTAAAGCCCAAGCTTTTTCCGCTAATAAATTTGATTCCACTCTTTTTATAATTTCTATAGCTGTTGGGATTACTGGAGATTTCCAGTTTTCTGCGATGCAGATTTTGGTAGTGATCATGATGTGATTGAAAATTAGCCTTTCTCTAGAAGGCAAGTCCGTGGTTTTTAAATGCAGCAGAGCCATTCCTGGTGGAATGTTTGAGAGAGACACAGGCAATTTTTTAAGAAGTTGAGTAATTTCTTTCCATAATTTATGAATCTTTGGGCAATTCCAGAAAATATGAACAAGAGAACCTGTGTTATTACAATTTCTCCAACACATGGGAGACACTTTATCGTCGAATTTTGCGATTTTCTCTGGGGTAAGGTACCATTGCCAGATAAGTTTGATAAAATTCTCATGATGAGATATACAGTGGCTTGTCTTTTTTAAGGATCTATATGCTAATGCCCAATCATCTTGTTCTATATCCTCTTGTAAGATCTCCTGCCATTTCCTTAGCTGCCATTTCGGGGTTTCGTCTTTTAGGGACAAAAGTGATCTATAGAATATTGAAGTACCTTTAGATTTATAGTTTTGAGGATCAAGTAGTTTCCCAATTTGGGGAGGAAGTGAAATAGGATTAGATTCGTGTTTTGTCAAAAATTTGCGTATTCTAAAGTATTTTGGTTTATCAATTATGGGTATGTTATAAGTAGATACAAGATCTTCAAAAGATCTGATCTCCATATTGTTCAACAAATCATCTATCCATTCTATACCATGATCAATCCAATTGTTCACTGACAAGTTTCTCAAGGCCATGTTCAGATTTATTAAAGGTATTTTTTTGGGTTTGGCTAGTGGGTCTTTCTTGCAAAGTTTTGTGAATTCTTTCCAAATTCTTAAGGTGTTGGCAGTAATAGGGTTAGATACTTTTGGTGGTATTTTCCAATTTAATCTGGATTCTAGGAATGTGGTAAAATCATTATCAGGTAGTTGAGATTCTTCGATTGATACCCAGTGTTTTGTGTCATCTTTAGTCCAGATTGCTCTGGATTGCTCCAGTATAGTGGCTTTGTAGTATTTTTCTATATCTGGCACACCAATGCCCATTTCAGAGGTGTGAGTGGTGAGAATTTTGTGTGATAGCCTTGAGGACTTGTTCATCAGAACAAATTTATTGATCTGTTTCTGGATAGAGGAAAAGAATTTTTGGGGGATTTTAATTGGAATATTTCTAAATAGATACAAAAATTGTGGTAATATCATCATTTTGAAAGCGGCAGACCTGCCCATCCATGAAAATTCTAATTTTGATAACGCTTCTAATTTGAGTTTTAATTTGTTGATCCATGGGTCAAAGTTTTCCTTGTATAGTAAGGAAATCGATGGTGTAAGGAAGATACCGAGATATTTGATGGATTTGTCAGTCCAGGTGAATGTACAGGAGTCTTTAAGATCTTGGATTGCTTTTGATTGGACATTGCATGGCATAACCACTGTTTTATTCTCGTTTAGTTTGTAATAGGATATTTTGGAGAATTCATCAAGTTCTGATTTTAAATTTGTTAAAGATATTTTTGGCTTTTGTAGATACAACAAGACATCATCAGCAAATAATCCAATTTTAGTCTCTGAATCTTTTAATTGTATACCATGTATTTTTTTGTTATCTCTAATTTTTTGCGCCAGGGGTTCCATGGTCATAATAAAAATCAAAGGGGATAATGGACATCCCTGACGAGTTCCGTTTGTAATATTAAATGAAGAAGACATAGTTCCAGATGACAGGACTCTTGCTGAAGGGTTTGAGTAAAGGGCCATTATAGCTTTATGCATAGTACCTATACAACCGAATTTGGTTAAGACGCTGGACATATATTTCCAGTTAACTCTGTCGAACGCCTTCTCCGCGTCTAAAGAGACGAAGAGGGTAGGCGTCCGACAGAGTTTAATTTCATGCATAAGAGCGAGGGCTTTCCTAGTGCTATCGTTTGTTCCTCTTCCTTTGACAAAGCCTGATTGGTCGGGTTTAATTAGTTGCGGAATAAGGGGAGTTAATCTGTTAGCTATTATGCGAGCATATAGCTTGAGGTCGGTATTTAATAAAGAGATGGGTCTATAGTTCCCTGGATCTGTGGGGTCTTTCCCTTCTTTAGGGATAGTAGTGATTACTGCAGAGAGAGATTCTTTGGGAAAGACGCCGAGAGTTGCCACCTCATTAAACATATCTACTAGAGGTTTGGATAAGATGTCGGTAAATTTCTTATAATAATCATTCACAAAGCCGTCAACTCCCGGCGCCTTGTCCTTTTTTAAGGCTTTAATTGCTAATTCTACCTCTTGTTGGGTGAATGGGATATTGATTTGTTTAATTTCAAAGTCTGATAGTTGAGGTAAGTTAATCTTTTCTAAATAATGATCAATCTCCTGTTGGTCTGGGGAATGTGTTTGGGGGTCCTCACTAAGGTTGTATAATTTTTTATAATATGTGGCAAGGGAGTCTACTATGTCATTCGGGTGATGAACGATAATATTTGAAATGGGGTTTTTAATTTTTATAATTCTCTGTTTGACTCTACGGCCTTTGATTTTTAAAGCCATGGCTTTCCCAGCTTTATTTCTGTCCGAGTACCAATTCTCTTTTAGTATGGATTGCCACTTGTCATATTGATCATACAAGTTTTCTGCCAATTCTTGTCTTGTTCGTTCTAATTTTGATATTAAGTCTTTCCTCTTGTTCATAGATACTTCTTTCTCCAAAGATTTTAATTCATGAAGTAATTTGTCAGTTTTTTCCCTGAATTTTCTTTTTAAAATTGCACTGTGTTTCATAAAGATACCTCGAATGTATGCTTTATGCGCATTCCATAGGGTAGATCTAGAGATTCCCTCTGTGTCGTTAAACCTAAAGTACTCCTCTAGGTCTTTTTTGATACTAGGAAAAGAGTGTTCAGAATGAAGAACTGTTTTGTTCATTCTCCATGAGGTATTATTACAGGGAGGTCCCTGTAAATCAATTTTAGCTGATAGTGGGGCATGGTCTGACCATATTCTACTTCCTATTTCCACATCTGAAAACAAGGGGAGAGTAAATTTGTCTGTTAGGATATAGTCAATCCTAGTAAAAGAATGATAGATAGAAGAGAAGAAGGTGTATTGTCTACTTTGTGGGTGCAGACATCTCCATACATCATATAATTCGAAGTTAGCTAGATTAGATTGTATGTTAGCCGGGTTTTTTCTTATGGTGCAAGAGCGATCTAATGATGGGTCTGTGACTGCATTCAAATCTCCCGTGATAACCAATGCACCTTTCTTCATCTTCGTAATTTTGTTTAATTTTTTGTTTAAGAAGCTAGACTGATGCAAGTTGGGGGAATAAATATTTGCTATTGTGTATTCTTGAGAGTTAATTTTCCCCACAACGACCACCAGTCTACCATCTATGCTGCTATATGTATCTATCTGTTCGAATCCTAATGAATCGCGTATTGCAATACATACTCCTCTTTTCTTTTTGCTAGGTAGAGTGGCGTGGTAGATCTTAGAGAAATTCTGCAGTTTAAACTTAGCTGCCCCTTTGGAATTTAAATGTGTCTCTTGGAGACATAATAAGTCTACTTTTTCATCTTTAACTAATTTATTAACTAAGAATCTTTTCCTATAGGAGTTTACTCCTCTCACATTTAGGGAGAGAATATTAAGTTTTTGCGACATTCTTTTTTTGAGAATTGCAGTTACATGATACAAACATTTTTAGGTCGAAGCCGTCAGTATAAAACCTCAAACAAATAATTGAAAGAATTCTGTTAAACAAGAAACATATCTTATGTAGTCCGTAGCTGGTGGAAAGAAAGTTGGTTAATTGGAATATGAGACCATATAGTGCATATTTGTACTTATACTTATCGTAGGACCAGTTCCAAAAGTAGTAGCTTTTTGAACAAGTTAGAAGCTGGATCCTGTAACAGTTGCTGAAAAATAGAAAACACACAACAACAAGAAAAAGAACATTGCAGTGTAACATGTTGCATGCATCAATTACCATGGGTCTAAAAGACCTAATCCTTTCCAAGGATTATCAGGGGATTCTCCTCTGAAAGCAGAAAAGGGGGATAAGTATCCCGAGGAGAAGGTCCTGTTAGGGGGAAAGTTTGTGGCATGAGACCACTGAGTGTAGTTTTAAGTTCCTCCACTTGCTGAGGAGGATTTCTCACCCTCTGGTTTCTCATGGGTCCATTCCATTTGTTGGGTTTCTGCAGGAGGAAGGGCAAGTCTCCT
Organism: Hyperolius riggenbachi; assembly: GCF_040937935.1. Classification (NCBI taxonomy): domain Eukaryota; kingdom Metazoa; phylum Chordata; class Amphibia; order Anura; family Hyperoliidae; genus Hyperolius; species Hyperolius riggenbachi. The sequence goes on along the minus strand of NW_027152488.1, from coordinate 98,100 downwards.
TTCTTTAACGTTCACGTTCACAGTCTGAAGTTTCCATCGGTGTAGCAGTTCAAATCCTTCTTTAGGAGAATGTAGAGCGATGATCCTTCCATTTTCTCTTAGTAGGAGTTTGGTTGGGAAACCCCATTGGTAGGCAATGTTATTTTGTCTTAGCGTCGCGGTAATTGGGCCAAACTCCCTTCTAGCTTTCAAGGTCATCTGCGATAAGTCAGAATAAAGAGTCAGTTCTTGGTAGGGATCTGGGAGTTTTTTCCCTTTCCTTGTTGAGGCCAGAAATTGATCCTTTACGTGGTAAAAGTGCACCCGAGTGATGACATCTCGAGGAACTTTTTCAGGGAGAAAACTGGGTTTCGGCAGTCTATGTGTACGATCCAAAACCAACTCCGAGTCAGGAACATTTGGAAGTGTGGTTTTGATTATGTCTTTAACATATTCTTGTAATCCTTCCGTGGTGACTGATTCAGGAATGCCTCTGATCTTGACGTTGTTACGTCTATTACGGTCCTCTGAGTCGATTATTTTTTCTTTCATCCATTGGACGTCTTCGTATACCTCAGTGTGTGAGTCCACAAGTTCATTGTGTGCTTGAGCGAATTGTTTCACCTTTTGCTCGACCGTATGCATTCTTTTATCTGTAGAGATCGCAAACTGTGTAAATTGATCCGTCAACTTCCTCACTTCAGCTTGCATTGTTGATTGGATCATTTTCTGGAAGGAGATCATAAAGTCCCTGAAAAAGGTTTGGGTAATGGGTTGATCAGAATTCGGAAATTTCTCGATCAAGTCCGGAAAATTCTGTTCTTCCAGATCCTCTTGATTTTCCAGTCTTTTCTTGGATTTGGCTGGACTACGTGTAGAGGGAGATGTGGAAGAGTCATCTTCATCTTCTTCAGTATCATCTTGGCTTTGGTCGCCTGGAAATACGCGTTGGGCTTCTGTTTGTACGCCTGGATGTTCTGGTGAAAATACGCGTTGGCCGCTAGATTGTACGCGTGGATCCCTTACATGTACGCGTTCGTCATCAAATTGTACGCGTGAAAGTACGCGTGCGCTACTCCGCATGCGTAAATTCTGCCCGCGGGACCCACCTTCGTTCTCCGGTTCTGGGGGGAATTGAGCGGCGGTTTTTGTATCCTCCAGGTGGTAGAGGGGTGAGAAGGCGTTTCGCCGCGGTAGTGGGTCGTTCTGCTCACCCTGGTAGTAGCTGCTGCTGCTTCTTCTTCCCTCATGGCGGCGGCCATCTTGGTCTGGATCTGTGTACCAGGCCTCAAGCTTCCTCGGCTTGGGGGAGTCTTTCTTCCTCTTAGGAGTGATTCTTCTGGGGTCCATGATGGTCAGAGAGTGTTCCCCCTCGATCTTGCTGCAAAAAATCTGATTTTTGGAGGTGCTGTGAGTTGCTTTAGCAGTGTGTCTCTCAGAGCTGCAGACTCACACAGCCATTCAGCTCTGCCTCCAGGCCACGCCCCTTTTCTATGTTAAACCATTACACCATTGAAAAACTGGTTACGTTTGCAATCGAAAGAAAAATGACTATAGTTGAAGAGGTAATGGCCCCTAAACTATGTTCTGGGATGAAAGTTACAGCTTCAGTGAAATCCGTTTGCAAATCGGAGTGATAGATTAGAATCGAGAGCCAACGGTAAGTTTTCTGTGTTAAACCATTACACCATTGAAAAACTGGTTACGTTTGCAATCGAAAGAAAAATGACTATAGTTGAAGAGGTAATGGCCCCTAAACTATGTTCTGGGATGAAAGTTACAGCTTCAGTGAAATCCGTTTGCAAATCGGAGTGATAGATTAGAATCGAGAGCCAACGGTAAGTTTTCTGTGTTAAACCATTACACCATTGAAAAACTGGTTACATTTGCAATCGAAAGAAAAATGACTATAGTTGAAGAGGTAATGGCCCCTAAACTATGTTCTGGGATGAAAGTTACAGCTTCAGTGAAATCCGTTTGCAAATCGGAGTGATAGATTAGAATCGAGAGCCAACGGTAAGTTTTCTATGTTAAACCATTACACCATTGAAAAACTGGTTACGTTTGCAATCGAAAGTAAAATGACTATAGTTGAAGAGGTAATGGCCCCCTAAACTATGTTCTGGGATGAAAGTTACAGCTTCAGTGAAATCCGTTTGCAAATCGGAGTGATAGATTAGAATCGAGAGCCAACGGTAAGTTTTCTATGTTAAACCATTACACCATTGAAAAACTGGTTACGTTTGCAATCGAAAGAAAATTGACTATAGTTGAAGAGGTAATGGCCCCTAAACTATGTTCTGGGATGAAAGTTACAGCTTCAGTGAAATCCGTTTGCAAATCGGAGTGATAGATTAGAATCGAGAGCCAACGGTAAGTTTTCTATGTTAAACCATTACACCATTGAAAAACTGGTTACGTTTGCAATCGAAAGAAAAATGACTATAGTTGAAGAGGTAATGGCCCCTAAACTATGTTCTGGGATGAAAGTTACAGCTTCAGTGAAATCCGTTTGCAAATCGGAGTGATAGATTAGAATCGAGAGCCAACGGTAAGTTTTCTGTGTTAAACCATTACACCATTGAAAAACTGGTTACGTTTGCAATCGAAAGAAAAATGACTATAGTTGAAGAGGTAATGGCCCCTAAACTATGTTCTGGGATGAAAGTTACAGCTTCAGTGAAATCCGTTTGCAAATCGGAGTGATAGATTAGAATCGAGAGCCAACGGTAAGTTTTCTATGTTAAACCATTACACCATTGAAAAACTGGTTACTTTTGCAATCGAAAGAAAAATGACTATAGTTGAAGAGGTAATGGCCCCTAAACTATGTTCTGGGATGAAAGTTACAGCTTCAGTGAAATCCGTTTGCAAATCGGAGTGATAGATTAGAATCGAGAGCCAACGGTAAGTTTTCTGTGTTAAACCATTACACCATTGAAAAACTGGTTACGTTTGCAATCGAAAGAAAAATGACTATAGTTGAAGAGGTAATGGCCCCTAAACTATGTTCTGGGAATGGAAGTTACAGCTTCAGTGAAATCCATTTGCAAATCGGAGTGATAGATTAGAATCGAGAGCCAACGGTAAGTTTTCTATGTTAAACCATTACACCATTGAAAAACTGGTTACAATTGCAATCAAAAGAAAAATGACTATAGTTGAAGAGGTAATGGCCCCTAAACTATGTTCTGGGATGAAAGTTACAGCTTCAGTGAAATCCGTTTGCAATTCGGAGTGATAGATTAGAATCGAGAGCCAACGGTAAGTTTTCTATGTTAAACCATTACACCATTGAAAAACTGGTTACGTTTGCAATCGAAAGAAAAATGACTATAGTTGAAGAGGTAATGGCCCCCTAAACTATGTTCTGGGATGAAAGTTACAGCTTCAGTGAAATCCGTTTGCAAATCGGAGTGATAGATTAGAATCGAGAGCCAACGGTAAGTTTTCTATGTTAAACCATTACACCATTGAAAAACTGGTTACGTTTGCAATCGAAAGAAAATTGACTATAGTTGAAGAGGTAATGGCCCCTAAACTATGTTCTGGGATGAAAGTTACAGCTTCAGTGAAATCCGTTTGCAAATCGGAGTGATAGATTAGAATCGAGAGCCAACGGTAAGTTTTCTATGTTAAACCATTACACCATTGAAAAACTGGTTACGTTTGCAATCGAAAGAAAAATGACTATAGTTGAAGAGGTAATGGCCCCTAAACTATGTTCTGGGATGAAAGTTACAGCTTCAGTGAAATCCGTTTGCAAATCGGAGTGATAGATTAGAATCGAGAGCCAACGGTAAGTTTTCTGTGTTAAACCATTACACCATTGAAAAACTGGTTACGTTTGCAATCGAAAGAAAAATGACTATAGTTGAAGAGGTAATGGCCCCTAAACTATGTTCTGGGAATGGAAGTTACAGCTTCAGTGAAATCCATTTGCAAATCGGAGTGATAGATTAGAATCGAGAGCCAACGGTAAGTTTTCTATGTTAAACCATTACACCATTGAAAAACTGGTTACAATTGCAATCAAAAGAAAAATGACTATAGTTGAAGAGGTAATGGCCCCTAAACTATGTTCTGGGATGAAAGTTACAGCTTCAGTGAAATCCGTTTGCAATTCCGAGTGATAGATTAGAATCGAGAGCCAACGGTAAGTTTTCTATGTTAAACCATTACACCATTGAAAAACTGGTTACGTTTGCAATCGAAAGAAAAATGACTATAGTTGAAGAGGTAATGGCCCCCTAAACTATGTTCTGGGATGAAAGTTACAGCTTCAGTGAAATCCGTTTGCAAATCGGAGTGATAGATTAGAATCGAGAGCCAACGGTAAGTTTTCTATGTTAAACCATTACACCATTGAAAAACTGGTTACGTTTGCAATCGAAAGAAAATTGACTATAGTTGAAGAGGTAATGGCCCCTAAACTATGTTCTGGGATGAAAGTTACAGCTTCAGTGAAATCCGTTTGCAAATCGGAGTGATAGATTAGAATCGAGAGCCAACGGTAAGTTTTCTATGTTAAACCATTACACCATTGAAAAACTGGTTACGTTTGCAATCGAAAGAAAAATGACTATAGTTGAAGAGGTAATGGCCCCTAAACTATGTTCTGGGATGAAAGTTACAGCTTCAGTGAAATCCGTTTGCAAATCGGAGTGATAGATTAGAATCGAGAGCCAACGGTAAGTTTTCTGTGTTAAACCATTACACCATTGAAAAACTGGTTACGTTTGCAATCGAAAGAAAAATGACTATAGTTGAAGAGGTAATGGCCCCTAAACTATGTTCTGGGATGAAAGTTACAGCTTCAGTGAAATCCGTTTGCAAATCGGAGTGATAGATTAGAATCGAGAGCCAACGGTAAGTTTTCTATGTTAAACCATTACACCATTGAAAAACTGGTTACTTTTGCAATCGAAAGAAAAATGACTATAGTTGAAGAGGTAATGGCCCCTAAACTATGTTCTGGGATGAAAGTTACAGCTTCAGTGAAATCCGTTTGCAAATCGGAGTGATAGATTAGAATCGAGAGCCAACGGTAAGTTTTCTGTGTTAAACCATTACACCATTGAAAAACTGGTTACGTTTGCAATCGAAAGAAAAATGACTATAGTTGAAGAGGTAATGGCCCCTAAACTATGTTCTGGGATGAAAGTTACAGCTTCAGTGAAATCCATTTGCAAATCGGAGTGATAGATTAGAATCGAGAGCCAACGGTAAGTTTTCTATGTTAAACCATTACACCATTGAAAAACTGGTTACAATTGCAATCAAAAGAAAAATGACTATAGTTGAAGAGGTAATGGCCCCTAAACTATGTTCTGGGATGAAAGTTACAGCTTCAGTGAAATCCGTTTGCAATTCGGAGTGATAGATTAGAATCGAGAGCCAACGGTAAGTTTTCTATGTTAAACCATTACACCATTGAAAAACTGGTTACGTTTGCAATCGAAAGAAAAATGACTATAGTTGAAGAGGTAATGGCCCCCTAAACTATGTTCTGGGATGAAAGTTACAGCTTCAGTGAAATCCGTTTGCAAATCAGAGTGATAGATTAGAATCGAGAGCCAACGGTAAGTTTTCTATGTTAAACCATTACACCATTGAAAAACTGGTTACGTTTGCAATCGAAAGAAAAATGACTATAGTTGAAGAGGTAATGGCCCCTAAACTATGTTCTGGGATGAAAGTTACAGCTTCAGTGAAATCCGCTTGCAAATCGGAGTGATAGATTAGAATCGAGAGCCAACGGTAAGTTTTCTGTGTTAAACCATTACACCATTGAAAAACTGGTTACGTTTGCAATCGAAAGAAAAATGACTATAGTTGAAGAGGTAATGGCCCCTAAACTATGTTCTGGGATGAAAGTTACAGCTTCAGTGAAATCCATTTGCAAATCGGAGTGATAGATTAGAATCGAGAGCCAACGGTAAGTTTTCTATGTTAAACCATTACACCATTGAAAAACTGGTTACAATTGCAATCAAAAGAAAAATGACTATAGTTGAAGAGGTAATGGCCCCTAAACTATGTTCTGGGATGAAAGTTACAGCTTCAGTGAAATCCGTTTGCAAATCGGAGTGATAGATTAGAATCGAGAGCCAACGGTAAGTTTTCTATGTTAAACCATTACACCATTGAAAAACTGGTTACGTTTGCAATCGAAAGAAAAATGACTATAGTTGAAGAGGTAATGGCCCCCTAAACTATGTTCTGGGATGAAAGTTACAGCTTCAGTGAAATCCGTTTGCAAATCGGAGTGATAGATTAGAATCGAGAGCCAACGGTAAGTTTTCTATGTTAAACCATTACACCATTGAAAAACTGGTTACGTTTGCAATCGAAAGAAAAATGACTATAGTTGAAGAGGTAATGGCCCCTAAACTATGTTCTGGGATGAAAGTTACAGCTTCAGTGAAATCCGTTTGCAAATCGGAGTGATAGATTAGAATCGAGAGCCAACGGTAAGTTTTCTGTGTTAAACCATTACACCATTGAAAAACTGGTTACGTTTGCAATCGAAAGAAAAATGACTATAGTTGAAGAGGTAATGGCCCCTAAACTATGTTCTGGTATGAAAGTTACAGCTTCAGTGAAATCCGTTTGCAAATCGGAGTGATAGATTAGAATTGAGAGCCAACGGTAAGTTTTCTATGTTAAACCATTACACCATTGAAAAACTGGTTACGTTTGCAATCGAAAGAAAAATGACTATAGTTGAAGAGGTAATGGCCCCTAAACTATGTTCTGGGATGAAAGTTACAGCTTCAGTGAAATCCGTTTGCAAATCGGAGTGATAGATTAGAATCGAGAGCCAACGGTAAGTTTTCTATGTTAAACCATTACACCATTGAAAAACTGGTTACGTTTGCAATCGAAAGAAAAATGACTATAGTTGAAGAGGTAATCCCTAAACTATGTTCTGGGATGAAAGTTACAGCTTCAGTGAAATCCGTTTGCAAATCGGAGTGATAGATTAGAATCGAGAGCCAACGGTAAGTTTTCTATGTTAAACCATTACACCATTGAAAAACTGGTTACGTTTGCAATCGAAAGAAAAATGACTATAGTTGAAGAGGTAATGGCCCCTAAACTATGTTCTGGGATGAAAGTTACAGCTTCAGTGAAATCCGTTTGCAAATCGGAGTGATAGATTAGAATCGAGCAGCCAACGGTAAGTTTTCTATGTTAAACCATTACACCATTGAAAAACTGGTTACGTTTGCAATCGAAAGAAAAATGACTATAGTTGAAGAGGTAATGGCCCCTAAACTATGTTCTGGGATGAAAGTTACAGCTTCAGTGAAATCCGTTTGCAAATCGGAGTGATAGATTAGAATCGAGAGCCAACGGTAAGTTTTCTATGTTAAACCATTACACCATTGAAAAACTGGTTACGTTTGCAATCGAAAGAAAAATGACTATAGTTGAAGAGGTAATGGCCCCTAAACTATGTTCTGGGATGAAAGTTACAGCTTCAGTGAAATCCGTTTGCAAATCGGAGTGATAGATTAGAATCGAGAGCCAACGGTAAGTTTTCTATGTTAAACCATTACACCATTGAAAAACTGGTTACGTTTGCAATCGAAAGAAAAATGACTATAGTTGAAGAGGTAATGGCCCCTAAACTATGTTCTGGGATGAAAGTTACAGCTTCAGTGAAATCCGTTTGCAAATCGGAGTGATAGATTAGAATCGAGAGCCAACGGTAAGTTTTCTATGTTAAACCATTACACCATTGAAAAACTGGTTACGTTTGCAATCGAAAGAAAAATGACTATAGTTGAAGAGGTAATGGCCCCTAAACTATGTTCTGGGATGAAAGTTACAGCTTCAGTGAAATCCGTTTGCAAATCGGAGTGATAGATTAGAATCGAGAGCCAACGGTAAGTTTTCTATGTTAAACCATTACACCATTGAAAAACTGGTTACGTTTGCAATCGAAAGAAAAATGACTATAGTTGAAGAGGTAATGGCCCCTAAACTATGTTCTGGGATGAAAGTTACAGCTTCAGTGAAATCCGTTTGCAAATCGGAGTGATAGATTAGAATCGAGAGCCAACGGTAAGTTTTCTATGTTAAACCATTACACCATTGAAAAACTGGTTACGTTTGCAATCGAAAGAAAAATGACTATAGTTGAAGAGGTAATGGCCCCTAAACTATGTTCTGGGATGAAAGTTACAGCTTCAGTGAAATCCGTTTGCAAATCGGAGTGATAGATTAGAATCGAGAGCCAACGGTAAGTTTTCTATGTTAAACCATTACACCATTGAAAAACTGGTTACGTTTGCAATCGAAAGAAAAATGACTATAGTTGAAGAGGTAATGGCCCCTAAACTATGTTCTGGGATGAAAGTTACAGCTTCAGTGAAATCCGTTTGCAAATCGGAGTGATAGATTAGAATCGAGAGCCAACGGTAAGTTTTCTATGTTAAACCATTACACCATTGAAAAACTGGTTACGTTTGCAATCGAAAGAAAAATGACTATAGTTGAAGAGGTAATGGCCCCTAAACTATGTTCTGGGATGAAAGTTACAGCTTCAGTGAAATCCGTTTGCAAATCGGAGTGATAGATTAGAATCGAGAGCCAACGGTAAGTTTTCTATGTTAAACCATTACACCATTGAAAAACTGGTTACGTTTGCAATCGAAAGAAAAATGACTATAGTTGAAGAGGTAATGGCCCCTAAACTATGTTCTGGGATGAAAGTTACAGCTTCAGTGAAATCCGTTTGCAAATCGGAGTGATAGATTAGAATCGAGAGCCAACGGTAAGTTTTCTATGTTAAACCATTACACCATTGAAAAACTGGTTACGTTTGCAATCGAAAGAAAAATGACTATAGTTGAAGAGGTAATGGCCCCTAAACTATGTTCTGGGATGAAAGTTACAGCTTCAGTGAAATCCGTTTGCAAATCGGAGTGATAGATTAGAATCGAGAGCCAACGGTAAGTTTTCTATGTTAAACCATTACACCATTGAAAAACTGGTTACGTTTGCAATCGAAAGAAAAATGACTATAGTTGAAGAGGTAATGGCCCCTAAACTATGTTCTGGGATGAAAGTTACAGCTTCAGTGAAATCCGTTTGCAAATCGGAGTGATAGATTAGAATCGAGAGCCAACGGTAAGTTTTCTATGTTAAACCATTACACCATTGAAAAACTGGTTACGTTTGCAATCGAAAGAAAAATGACTATAGTTGAAGAGGTAATGGCCCCTAAACTATGTTCTGGGATGAAAGTTACAGCTTCAGTGAAATCCGTTTGCAAATCGGAGTGATAGATTAGAATCGAGAGCCAACGGTAAGTTTTCTATGTTAAACCATTACACCATTGAAAAACTGGTTACGTTTGCAATCGAAAGAAAAATGACTATAGTTGAAGAGGTAATGGCCCCTAAACTATGTTCTGGGATGAAAGTTACAGCTTCAGTGAAATCCGTTTGCAAATCGGAGTGATAGATTAGAATCGAGAGCCAACGGTAAGTTTTCTATGTTAAACCATTACACCATTGAAAAACTGGTTACGTTTGCAATCGAAAGAAAAATGACTATAGTTGAAGAGGTAATGGCCCCTAAACTATGTTCTGGGATGAAAGTTACAGCTTCAGTGAAATCCGTTTGCAAATCGGAGTGATAGATTAGAATCGAGAGCCAACGGTAAGTTTTCTATGTTAAACCATTACACCATTGAAAAACTGGTTACGTTTGCAATCGAAAGAAAAATGACTATAGTTGAAGAGGTAATGGCCCCTAAACTATGTTCTGGGATGAAAGTTACAGCTTCAGTGAAATCCGTTTGCAAATCGGAGTGATAGATTAGAATCGAGAGCCAACGGTAAGTTTTCTATGTTAAACCATTACACCATTGAAAAACTGGTTACGTTTGCAATCGAAAGAAAAATGACTATAGTTGAAGAGGTAATGGCCCCTAAACTATGTTCTGGGATGAAAGTTACAGCTTCAGTGAAATCCGTTTGCAAATCGGAGTGATAGATTAGAATCGAGAGCCAACGGTAAGTTTTCTATGTTAAACCATTACACCATTGAAAAACTGGTTACGTTTGCAATCGAAAGAAAAATGACTATAGTTGAAGAGGTAATGGCCCCTAAACTATGTTCTGGGATGAAAGTTACAGCTTCAGTGAAATCCGTTTGCAAATCGGAGTGATAGATTAGAATCGAGAGCCAACGGTAAGTTTTCTATGTTAAACCATTACACCATTGAAAAACTGGTTACGTTTGCAATCGAAAGAAAAATGACTATAGTTGAAGAGGTAATGGCCCCTAAACTATGTTCTGGGATGAAAGTTACAGCTTCAGTGAAATCCGTTTGCAAATCGGAGTGATAGATTAGAATCGAGAGCCAACGGTAAGTTTTCTATGTTAAACCATTACACCATTGAAAAACTGGTTACGTTTGCAATCGAAAGAAAAATGACTATAGTTGAAGAGGTAATGGCCCCTAAACTATGTTCTGGGATGAAAGTTACAGCTTCAGTGAAATCCGTTTGCAAATCGGAGTGATAGATTAGAATCGAGAGCCAACGGTAAGTTTTCTATGTTAAACCATTACACCATTGAAAAACTGGTTACGTTTGCAATCGAAAGAAAAATGACTATAGTTGAAGAGGTAATGGCCCCTAAACTATGTTCTGGGATGAAAGTTACAGCTTCAGTGAAATCCGTTTGCAAATCGGAGTGATAGATTAGAATCGAGAGCCAACGGTAAGTTTTCTATGTTAAACCATTACACCATTGAAAAACTGGTTACGTTTGCAATCGAAAGAAAAATGACTATAGTTGAAGAGGTAATGGCCCCTAAACTATGTTCTGGGATGAAAGTTACAGCTTCAGTGAAATCCGTTTGCAAATCGGAGTGATAGATTAGAATCGAGAGCCAACGGTAAGTTTTCTATGTTAAACCATTACACCATTGAAAAACTGGTTACGTTTGCAATCGAAAGAAAAATGACTATAGTTGAAGAGGTAATGGCCCCTAAACTATGTTCTGGGATGAAAGTTACAGCTTCAGTGAAATCCGTTTGCAAATCGGAGTGATAGATTAGAATCGAGAGCCAACGGTAAGTTTTCTATGTTAAACCATTACACCATTGAAAAACTGGTTACGTTTGCAATCGAAAGAAAAATGACTATAGTTGAAGAGGTAATGGCCCCTAAACTATGTTCTGGGATGAAAGTTACAGCTTCAGTGAAATCCGTTTGCAAATCGGAGTGATAGATTAGAATCGAGAGCCAACGGTAAGTTTTCTATGTTAAACCATTACACCATTGAAAAACTGGTTACGTTTGCAATCGAAAGAAAAATGACTATAGTTGAAGAGGTAATGGCCCCTAAACTATGTTCTGGGATGAAAGTTACAGCTTCAGTGAAATCCGTTTGCAAATCGGAGTGATAGATTAGAATCGAGAGCCAACGGTAAGTTTTCTATGTTAAACCATTACACCATTGAAAAACTGGTTACGTTTGCAATCGAAAGAAAAATGACTATAGTTGAAGAGGTAATGGCCCCTAAACTATGTTCTGGGATGAAAGTTACAGCTTCAGTGAAATCCGTTTGCAAATCGGAGTGATAGATTAGAATCGAGAGCCAACGGTAAGTTTTCTATGTTAAACCATTACACCATTGAAAAACTGGTTACGTTTGCAATCGAAAGAAAAATGACTATAGTTGAAGAGGTAATGGCCCCTAAACTATGTTCTGGGATGAAAGTTACAGCTTCAGTGAAATCCGTTTGCAAATCGGAGTGATAGATTAGAATCGAGAGCCAACGGTAAGTTTTCTATGTTAAACCATTACACCATTGAAAAACTGGTTACGTTTGCAATCGAAAGAAAAATGACTATAGTTGAAGAGGTAATGGCCCCTAAACTATGTTCTGGGATGAAAGTTACAGCTTCAGTGAAATCCGTTTGCAAATCGGAGTGATAGATTAGAATCGAGAGCCAACGGTAAGTTTTCTATGTTAAACCATTACACCATTGAAAAACTGGTTACGTTTGCAATCGAAAGAAAAATGACTATAGTTGAAGAGGTAATGGCCCCTAAACTATGTTCTGGGATGAAAGTTACAGCTTCAGTGAAATCCGTTTGCAAATCGGAGTGATAGATTAGAATCGAGAGCCAACGGTAAGTTTTCTATGTTAAACCATTACACCATTGAAAAACTGGTTACGTTTGCAATCGAAAGAAAAATGACTATAGTTGAAGAGGTAATGGCCCCTAAACTATGTTCTGGGATGAAAGTTACAGCTTCAGTGAAATCCGTTTGCAAATCGGAGTGATAGATTAGAATCGAGAGCCAACGGTAAGTTTTCTATGTTAAACCATTACACCATTGAAAAACTGGTTACGTTTGCAATCGAAAGAAAAATGACTATAGTTGAAGAGGTAATGGCCCCTAAACTATGTTCTGGGATGAAAGTTACAGCTTCAGTGAAATCCGTTTGCAAATCGGAGTGATAGATTAGAATCGAGAGCCAACGGTAAGTTTTCTATGTTAAACCATTACACCATTGAAAAACTGGTTACGTTTGCAATCGAAAGAAAAATGACTATAGTTGAAGAGGTAATGGCCCCTAAACTATGTTCTGGGATGAAAGTTACAGCTTCAGTGAAATCCGTTTGCAAATCGGAGTGATAGATTAGAATCGAGAGCCAACGGTAAGTTTTCTATGTTAAACCATTACACCATTGAAAAACTGGTTACGTTTGCAATCGAAAGAAAAATGACTATAGTTGAAGAGGTAATGGCCCCTAAACTATGTTCTGGGATGAAAGTTACAGCTTCAGTGAAATCCGTTTGCAAATCGGAGTGATAGATTAGAATCGAGAGCCAACGGTAAGTTTTCTATGTTAAACCATTACACCATTGAAAAACTGGTTACGTTTGCAATCGAAAGAAAAATGACTATAGTTGAAGAGGTAATGGCCCCTAAACTATGTTCTGGGATGAAAGTTACAGCTTCAGTGAAATCCGTTTGCAAATCGGAGTGATAGATTAGAATCGAGAGCCAACGGTAAGTTTTCTATGTTAAACCATTACACCATTGAAAAACTGGTTACGTTTGCAATCGAAAGAAAAATGACTATAGTTGAAGAGGTAATGGCCCCTAAACTATGTTCTGGGATGAAAGTTACAGCTTCAGTGAAATCCGTTTGCAAATCGGAGTGATAGATTAGAATCGAGAGCCAACGGTAAGTTTTCTATGTTAAACCATTACACCATTGAAAAACTGGTTACGTTTGCAATCGAAAGAAAAATGACTATAGTTGAAGAGGTAATGGCCCCTAAACTATGTTCTGGGATGAAAGTTACAGCTTCAGTGAAATCCGTTTGCAAATCGGAGTGATAGATTAGATATCGAGAGCCAACGGTAAGTTTTCTATGTTAAACCATTACACCATTGAAAAACTGGTTACGTTTGCAATCGAAAGAAAAATGACTATAGTTGAAGAGGTAATGGCCCCTAAACTATGTTCTGGGATGAAAGTTACAGCTTCAGTGAAATCCGTTTGCAAATCGGAGTGATAGATTAGAATCGAGAGCCAACGGTAAGTTTTCTATGTTAAACCATTACACCATTGAAAAACTGGTTACGTTTGCAATCGAAAGAAAAATGACTATAGTTGAAGAGGTAATGGCCCCTAAACTATGTTCTGGGATGAAAGTTACAGCTTCAGTGAAATCCGTTTGCAAATCGGAGTGATAGATTAGAATCGAGAGCCAACGGTAAGTTTTCTATGTTAAACCATTACACCATTGAAAAACTGGTTACGTTTGCAATCGAAAGAAAAATGACTATAGTTGAAGAGGTAATGGCCCCTAAACTATGTTCTGGGATGAAAGTTACAGCTTCAGTGAAATCCGTTTGCAAATCGGAGTGATAGATTAGAATCGAGAGCCAACGGTAAGTTTTCTATGTTAAACCATTACACCATTGAAAAACTGGTTACGTTTGCAATCGAAAGAAAAATGACTATAGTTGAAGAGGTAATGGCCCCTAAACTATGTTCTGGGATGAAAGTTACAGCTTCAGTGAAATCCGTTAGCAAATCGGAGTGATAGATTAGAATCGAGAGCCAACGGTAAGTTTTCTATGTTAAACCATTACACCATTGAAAAACTGGTTACGTTTGCAATCGAAAGAAAAATGACTATAGTTGAAGAGGTAATGTGCCCCCTAAACTATGTTCTGGGATGAAAGTTACAGCTTCAGTGAAATCCGTTTGCAAATCGGAGTGATAGATTAGAATCGAGAGCCAACGGTAAGTTTTCTATGTTAAACCATTACACCATTGAAAAACTGGTTACGTTTGCAATCGAAAGAAAAATGACTATAGTTGAAGAGGTAATGGCCCCTAAACTATGTTCTGGGATGAAAGTTACAGCTTCAGTGAAATCCGTTTGCAAATCGGAGTGATAGATTAGAATCGAGAGCCAACGGTAAGTTTTCTATGTTAAACCATTACACCATTGAAAAAACTGGTTACGTTTGCAATCGAAAGAAAAATGACTATAGTTGAAGAGGTAATGGCCCTAAACTATGTTCTGGGATGAAAGTTACAGCTTCAGTGAAATCCGTTTGCAAATCGGAGTGATAGATTAGAATCGAGAGCCAACGGTAAGTTTTCTATGTTAAACCATTACACATTGAAAAACTGGTTACGTTTGCAATCGAAAGAAAAATGACTATAGTTGAAGAGGTAATGGCCCCTAAACTATGTTCTGGGATGAAAGTTACAGCTTCAGTGAAATCCGTTTGCAAATCGGAGTGATAGATTAGAATCGAGAGCCAACGGTAAGTTTTCTATGTTAAACCATTACACCATTGAAAAACTGGTTACGTTTGCAATCGAAAGAAAAATGACTATAGTTGAAGAGGTAATGGCCCCTAAACTATGTTCTGGGATGAAAGTTACAGCTTCAGTGAAATCCGTTTGCAAATCGGAGTGATAGATTAGAATCGAGAGCCAACGGTAAGTTTTCTATGTTAAACCATTACACCATGAAAAACTGGTTACGTTTGCAATCGAAAGAAAAATGACTATAGTTGAAGAGGTAATGGCCCCTAAACTATGTTTTGGGATGAAAGTTACAGCTTCAGTGAAATCCAGTTTGCAAATCGGAGTGATAGATTAGAATCGAGAGCCAACGGTAAGTTTTCTATGTTAAACCATTACACCATTGAAAAACTGGTTACGTTTGCAATCGAAAGAAAAATGACTATAGTTGAAGAGGTAATGGCCCCTAAACTATGTTCTGGGATGAAAGTTACAGCTTCAGTGAAATCCGTTTAGCAAATCGGAGTGATAGATTAGAATCGAGAGCCAACGGTAAGTTTTCTATGTTAAACCATTACACCATTGAAAAACTGGTTACGTTTGCAATCGAAAGAAAAATGACTATAGTTGAAGAGGTAATGGCCCCTAAACTATGTTCTGGGATGAAAGTTACAGCTTCAGTGAAATCCGTTTGCAAATCGGAGTGATAGATTAGAATCGAGAGCCAACGGTAAGTTTTCTATGTTAAACCATTACACCATTGAAAAACTGGTTACGTTTGCAATCGAAAGAAAAATGACTATAGTTGAAGAGGTAATGGCCCCTAAACTATGTTCTGGGATGAAAGTTACAGCTTCAGTGAAATCCGTTTGCAAATCGGAGTGATAGATTAGAATCGAGAGCCAACGGTAAGTTTTCTATGTTAAACCATTACACCATTGAAAAACTGGTTACGTTTGCAATCGAAAGAAAAATGACTATAGTTGAAGAGGTAATGGCCCCTAAACTATGTTCTGGGATGAAAGTTACAGCTTCAGTGAAATCCGTTTGCAAATCGGAGTGATAGATTAGAATCGAGAGCCAACGGTAAGTTTTCTATGTTAAACCATTACACCATTGAAAAACTGGTTACGTTTGCAATCGAAAGAAAAATGACTATAGTTGAAGAGGTAATGGCCCCTAAACTATGTTCTGGGATGAAAGTTACAGCTTCAGTGAAATCCGTTTGCAAATCGGAGTGATAGATTAGAATCGAGAGCCAACGGTAAGTTTTCTATGTTAAACCATTACACCATTGAAAAACTGGTTACGTTTGCAATCGAAAGAAAAATGACTATAGTTGAAGAGGTAATGGCCCCTAAACTATGTTCTGGGATGAAAGTTACAGCTTCAGTGAAATCCGTTTGCAAATCGGAGTGATAGATTAGAATCGAGAGCCAACGGTAAGTTTTCTATGTTAAACCATTACACCATTGAAAAACTGGTTACGTTTGCAATCGAAAGAAAAATGACTATAGTTGAAGAGGTAATGGCCCCTAAACTATGTTCTGGGATGAAAGTTACAGCTTCAGTGAAATCCGTTTGCAATCGGAGTGATAGATTAGAATCGAGAGCCAACGGTAAGTTTTTCTATGTTAAACCATTACACCATTGAAAAACTGGTTACGTTTGCAATCGAAAGAAAAATGACTATAGTTGAAGAGGTAATGGCCCCTAAACTATGTTCTGGGATGAAAGTTACAGCTTCAGTGAAATCCGTTTGCAAATCGGAGTGATAGATTAGAATCGAGAGCCAACGGTAAGTTTTCTATGTTAAACCATTACACCATTGAAAAACTGGTTACGTTTGCAATCGAAAGAAAAATGACTATAGTTGAAGAGGTAATGGCCCCTAAACTATGTTCTGGGATGAAAGTTACAGCTTCAGTGAAATCCGTTTGCAAATCGGAGTGATAGATTAGAATCGAGAGCCAACGGTAAGTTTTCTATGTTAAACCATTACACCATTGAAAAACTGGTTACGTTTGCAATCGAAAGAAAAATGACTATAGTTGAAGAGGTAATGGCCCCTAAACTATGTTCTGGGATGAAAGTTACAGCTTCAGTGAAATCCGTTTGCAAATCGGAGTGATAGATTAGAATCGAGAGCCAACGGTAAGTTTTCTATGTTAAACCATTACACCATTGAAAAACTGGTTACGTTTGCAATCGAAAGAAAAATGACTATAGTTGAAGAGGTAATGGCCCCTAAACTATGTTCTGGGATGAAAGTTACAGCTTCAGTGAAATCCGTTTGCAAATCGGAGTGATAGATTAGAATCGAGAGCCAACGGTAAGTTTTCTATGTTAAACCATTACACCATTGAAAAACTGGTTACGTTTGCAATCGAAAGAAAAATGACTATAGTTGAAGAGGTAATGGCCCCTAAACTATGTTCTGGGATGAAAGTTACAGCTTCAGTGAAATCCGTTTGCAAATCGGAGTGATAGATTAGAATCGAGAGCCAACGGTAAGTTTTCTATGTTAAACCATTACACCATTGAAAAACTGGTTACGTTTGCAATCGAAAGAAAAATGACTATAGTTGAAGAGGTAATGGCCCCTAAACTATGTTCTGGGATGAAAGTTACAGCTTCAGTGAAATCCGTTTGCAAATCGGAGTGATAGATTAGAATCGAGAGCCAACGGTAAGTTTTCTATGTTAAACCATTACACCATTGAAAAACTGGTTACGTTTGCAATCGAAAGAAAAATGACTATAGTTGAAGAGGTAATGGCCCCTAAACTATGTTCTGGGATGAAAGTTACAGCTTCAGTGAAATCCGTTTGCAAATCGGAGTGATAGATTAGAATCGAGAGCCAACGGTAAGTTTTCTATGTTAAACCATTACACCATTGAAAAACTGGTTACGTTTGCAATCGAAAGAAAAATGACTATAGTTGAAGAGGTAATGGCCCCTAAACTATGTTCTGGGATGAAAGTTACAGCTTCAGTGAAATCCGTTTGCAAATCGGAGTGATAGATTAGAATCGAGAGCCAACGGTAAGTTTTCTATGTTAAACCATTACACCATTGAAAAACTGGTTACGTTTGCAATCGAAAGAAAAATGACTATAGTTGAAGAGGTAATGGCCCCTAAACTATGTTCTGGGATGAAAGTTACAGCTTCAGTGAAATCCGTTTGCAAATCGGAGTGATAGATTAGAATCGAGAGCCAACGGTAAGTTTTCTATGTTAAACCATTACACCATTGAAAAACTGGTTACGTTTGCAATCGAAAGAAAAATGACTATAGTTGAAGAGGTAATGGCCCCTAAACTATGTTCTGGGATGAAAGTTACAGCTTCAGTGAAATCCGTTTGCAAATCGGAGTGATAGATTAGAATCGAGAGCCAACGGTAAGTTTTCTATGTTAAACCATTACACCATTGAAAAACTGGTTACGTTTGCAATCGAAAGAAAAATGACTATAGTTGAAGAGGTAATGGCCCCTAAACTATGTTCTGGGATGAAAGTTACAGCTTCAGTGAAATCCGTTTGCAAATCGGAGTGATAGATTAGAATCGAGAGCCAACGGTAAGTTTTCTATGTTAAACCATTACACCATTGAAAAACTGGTTACGTTTGCAATCGAAAGAAAAATGACTATAGTTGAAGAGGTAATGGCCCCTAAACTATGTTCTGGGATGAAAGTTACAGCTTCAGTGAAATCCGTTTGCAAATCGGAGTGATAGATTAGAATCGAGAGCCAACGGTAAGTTTTCTATGTTAAACCATTACACCATTGAAAAACTGGTTACGTTTGCAATCGAAAGAAAAATGACTATAGTTGAAGAGGTAATGGCCCCTAAACTATGTTCTGGGATGAAAGTTACAGCTTCAGTGAAATCCGTTTGCAAATCGGAGTGATAGATTAGAATCGAGAGCCAACGGTAAGTTTTCTATGTTAAACCATTACACCATTGAAAAACTGGTTACGTTTGCAATCGAAAGAAAAATGACTATAGTTGAAGAGGTAATGGCCCCTAAACTATGTTCTGGGATGAAAGTTACAGCTTCAGTGAAATCCGTTTGCAAATCGGAGTGATAGATTAGAATCGAGAGCCAACGGTAAGTTTTCTATGTTAAACCATTACACCATTGAAAAACTGGTTACGTTTGCAATCGAAAGAAAAATGACTATAGTTGAAGAGGTAATGGCCCCTAAACTATGTTCTGGGATGAAAGTTACAGCTTCAGTGAAATCCGTTTGCAAATCGGAGTGATAGATTAGAATCGAGAGCCAACGGTAAGTTTTCTATGTTAAACCATTACACCATTGAAAAACTGGTTACGTTTGCAATCGAAAGAAAAATGACTATAGTTGAAGAGGTAATGGCCCCTAAACTATGTTCTGGGATGAAAGTTACAGCTTCAGTGAAATCCGTTTGCAAATCGGAGTGATAGATTAGAATCGAGAGCCAACGGTAAGTTTTCTATGTTAAACCATTACACCATTGAAAAACTGGTTACGTTTGCAATCGAAAGAAAAATGACTATAGTTGAAGAGGTAATGGCCCCTAAACTATGTTCTGGGATGAAAGTTACAGCTTCAGTGAAATCCGTTTGCAAATCGGAGTGATAGATTAGAATCGAGAGCCAACGGTAAGTTTTCTATGTTAAACCATTACACCATTGAAAAACTGGTTACGTTTGCAATCGAAAGAAAAATGACTATAGTTGAAGAGGTAATGGCCCCTAAACTATGTTCTGGGATGAAAGTTACAGCTTCAGTGAAATCCGTTTGCAAATCGGAGTGATAGATTAGAATCGAGAGCCAACGGTAAGTTTTCTATGTTAAACCATTACACCATTGAAAAACTGGTTACGTTTGCAATCGAAAGAAAAATGACTATAGTTGAAGAGGTAATGGCCCCTAAACTATGTTCTGGGATGAAAGTTACAGCTTCAGTGAAATCCGTTTGCAAATCGGAGTGATAGATTAGAATCGAGAGCCAACGGTAAGTTTTCTATGTTAAACCATTACACCATTGAAAAACTGGTTACGTTTGCAATCGAAAGAAAAATGACTATAGTTGAAGAGGTAATGGCCCCTAAACTATGTTCTGGGATGAAAGTTACAGCTTCAGTGAAATCCGTTTGCAAATCGGAGTGATAGATTAGAATCGAGAGCCAACGGTAAGTTTTCTATGTTAAACCATTACACCATTGAAAAACTGGTTACGTTTGCAATCGAAAGAAAAATGACTATAGTTGAAGAGGTAATGGCCCCTAAACTATGTTCTGGGATGAAAGTTACAGCTTCAGTGAAATCCGTTTGCAAATCGGAGTGATAGATTAGAATCGAGAGCCAACGGTAAGTTTTCTATGTTAAACCATTACACCATTGAAAAACTGGTTACGTTTGCAATCGAAAGAAAAATGACTATAGTTGAAGAGGTAATGGCCCCTAAACTATGTTCTGGGATGAAAGTTACAGCTTCAGTGAAATCCGTTTGCAAATCGGAGTGATAGATTAGAATCGAGAGCCAACGGTAAGTTTTCTATGTTAAACCATTACACCATTGAAAAACTGGTTACGTTTGCAATCGAAAGAAAAATGACTATAGTTGAAGAGGTAATGGCCCCTAAACTATGTTCTGGGATGAAAGTTACAGCTTCAGTGAAATCCGTTTGCAAATCGGAGTGATAGATTAGAATCGAGAGCCAACGGTAAGTTTTCTATGTTAAACCATTACACCATTGAAAAACTGGTTACGTTTGCAATCGAAAGAAAAATGACTATAGTTGAAGAGGTAATGGCCCCTAAACTATGTTCTGGGATGAAAGTTACAGCTTCAGTGAAATCCGTTTGCAAATCGGAGTGATAGATTAGAATCGAGAGCCAACGGTAAGTTTTCTATGTTAAACCATTACACCATTGAAAAACTGGTTACGTTTGCAATCGAAAGAAAAATGACTATAGTTGAAGAGGTAATGGCCCCTAAACTATGTTCTGGGATGAAAGTTACAGCTTCAGTGAAATCCGTTTGCAAATCGGAGTGATAGATTAGAATCGAGAGCCAACGGTAAGTTTTCTATGTTAAACCATTACACCATTGAAAAACTGGTTACGTTTGCAATCGAAAGAAAAATGACTATAGTTGAAGAGGTAATGGCCCCTAAACTATGTTCTGGGATGAAAGTTACAGCTTCAGTGAAATCCGTTTGCAAATCGGAGTGATAGATTAGAATCGAGAGCCAACGGTAAGTTTTCTATGTTAAACCATTACACCATTGAAAAACTGGTTACGTTTGCAATCGAAAGAAAAATGACTATAGTTGAAGAGGTAATGGCCCCTAAACTATGTTCTGGGATGAAAGTTACAGCTTCAGTGAAATCCGTTTGCAAATCGGAGTGATAGATTAGAATCGAGAGCCAACGGTAAGTTTTCTATGTTAAACCATTACACCATTGAAAAACTGGTTACGTTTGCAATCGAAAGAAAAATGACTATAGTTGAAGAGGTAATGGCCCCTAAACTATGTTCTGGGATGAAAGTTACAGCTTCAGTGAAATCCGTTTGCAAATCGGAGTGATAGATTAGAATCGAGAGCCAACGGTAAGTTTTCTATGTTAAACCATTACACCATTGAAAAACTGGTTACGTTTGCAATCGAAAGAAAAATGACTATAGTTGAAGAGGTAATGGCCCCTAAACTATGTTCTGGGATGAAAGTTACAGCTTCAGTGAAATCCGTTTGCAAATCGGAGTGATAGATTAGAATCGAGAGCCAACGGTAAGTTTTCTATGTTAAACCATTACACCATTGAAAAACTGGTTACGTTTGCAATCGAAAGAAAAATGACTATAGTTGAAGAGGTAATGGCCCCTAAACTATGTTCTGGGATGAAAGTTACAGCTTCAGTGAAATCCGTTTGCAAATCGGAGTGATAGATTAGAATCGAGAGCCAACGGTAAGTTTTCTATGTTAAACCATTACACCATTGAAAAACTGGTTACGTTTGCAATCGAAAGAAAAATGACTATAGTTGAAGAGGTAATGGCCCCTAAACTATGTTCTGGGATGAAAGTTACAGCTTCAGTGAAATCCGTTTGCAAATCGGAGTGATAGATTAGAATCGAGAGCCAACGGTAAGTTTTCTATGTTAAACCATTACACCATTGAAAAACTGGTTACGTTTGCAATCGAAAGAAAAATGACTATAGTTGAAGAGGTAATGGCCCCTAAACTATGTTCTGGGATGAAAGTTACAGCTTCAGTGAAATCCGTTTGCAAATCGGAGTGATAGATTAGAATCGAGAGCCAACGGTAAGTTTTCTATGTTAAACCATTACACCATTGAAAAACTGGTTACGTTTGCAATCGAAAGAAAAATGACTATAGTTGAAGAGGTAATGGCCCCTAAACTATGTTCTGGGATGAAAGTTACAGCTTCAGTGAAATCCGTTTGCAAATCGGAGTGATAGATTAGAATCGAGAGCCAACGGTAAGTTTTCTATGTTAAACCATTACACCATTGAAAAACTGGTTACGTTTGCAATCGAAAGAAAAATGACTATAGTTGAAGAGGTAATGGCCCCTAAACTATGTTCTGGGATGAAAGTTACAGCTTCAGTGAAATCCGTTTGCAAATCGGAGTGATAGATTAGAATCGAGAGCCAACGGTAAGTTTTCTATGTTAAACCATTACACCATTGAAAAACTGGTTACGTTTGCAATCGAAAGAAAAATGACTATAGTTGAAGAGGTAATGGCCCCTAAACTATGTTCTGGGATGAAAGTTACAGCTTCAGTGAAATCCGTTTGCAAATCGGAGTGATAGATTAGAATCGAGAGCCAACGGTAAGTTTTCTATGTTAAACCATTACACCATTGAAAAACTGGTTACGTTTGCAATCGAAAGAAAAATGACTATAGTTGAAGAGGTAATGGCCCCTAAACTATGTTCTGGGATGAAAGTTACAGCTTCAGTGAAATCCGTTTGCAAATCGGAGTGATAGATTAGAATCGAGAGCCAACGGTAAGTTTTCTATGTTAAACCATTACACCATTGAAAAACTGGTTACGTTTGCAATCGAAAGAAAAATGACTATAGTTGAAGAGGTAATGGCCCCTAAACTATGTTCTGGGATGAAAGTTACAGCTTCAGTGAAATCCGTTTGCAAATCGGAGTGATAGATTAGAATCGAGAGCCAACGGTAAGTTTTCTATGTTAAACCATTACACCATTGAAAAACTGGTTACGTTTGCAATCGAAAGAAAAATGACTATAGTTGAAGAGGTAATGGCCCCTAAACTATGTTCTGGGATGAAAGTTACAGCTTCAGTGAAATCCGTTTGCAAATCGGAGTGATAGATTAGAATCGAGAGCCAACGGTAAGTTTTCTATGTTAAACCATTACACCATTGAAAAACTGGTTACGTTTGCAATCGAAAGAAAAATGACTATAGTTGAAGAGGTAATGGCCCCTAAACTATGTTCTGGGATGAAAGTTACAGCTTCAGTGAAATCCGTTTGCAAATCGGAGTGATAGATTAGAATCGAGAGCCAACGGTAAGTTTTCTATGTTAAACCATTACACCATTGAAAAACTGGTTACGTTTGCAATCGAAAGAAAAATGACTATAGTTGAAGAGGTAATGGCCCCTAAACTATGTTCTGGGATGAAAGTTACAGCTTCAGTGAAATCCGTTTGCAAATCGGAGTGATAGATTAGAATCGAGAGCCAACGGTAAGTTTTCTATGTTAAACCATTACACCATTGAAAAACTGGTTACGTTTGCAATCGAAAGAAAAATGACTATAGTTGAAGAGGTAATGGCCCCTAAACTATGTTCTGGGATGAAAGTTACAGCTTCAGTGAAATCCGTTTGCAAATCGGAGTGATAGATTAGAATCGAGAGCCAACGGTAAGTTTTCTATGTTAAACCATTACACCATTGAAAAACTGGTTACGTTTGCAATCGAAAGAAAAATGACTATAGTTGAAGAGGTAATGGCCCCTAAACTATGTTCTGGGATGAAAGTTACAGCTTCAGTGAAATCCGTTTGCAAATCGGAGTGATAGATTAGAATCGAGAGCCAACGGTAAGTTTTCTATGTTAAACCATTACACCATTGAAAAACTGGTTACGTTTGCAATCGAAAGAAAAATGACTATAGTTGAAGAGGTAATGGCCCCTAAACTATGTTCTGGGATGAAAGTTACAGCTTCAGTGAAATCCGTTTGCAAATCGGAGTGATAGATTAGAATCGAGAGCCAACGGTAAGTTTTCTATGTTAAACCATTACACCATTGAAAAACTGGTTACGTTTGCAATCGAAAGAAAAATGACTATAGTTGAAGAGGTAATGGCCCCTAAACTATGTTCTGGGATGAAAGTTACAGCTTCAGTGAAATCCGTTTGCAAATCGGAGTGATAGATTAGAATCGAGAGCCAACGGTAAGTTTTCTATGTTAAACCATTACACCATTGAAAAACTGGTTACGTTTGCAATCGAAAGAAAAATGACTATAGTTGAAGAGGTAATGGCCCCTAAACTATGTTCTGGGATGAAAGTTACAGCTTCAGTGAAATCCGTTTGCAAATCGGAGTGATAGATTAGAATCGAGAGCCAACGGTAAGTTTTCTATGTTAAACCATTACACCATTGAAAAACTGGTTACGTTTGCAATCGAAAGAAAAATGACTATAGTTGAAGAGGTAATGGCCCCTAAACTATGTTCTGGGATGAAAGTTACAGCTTCAGTGAAATCCGTTTGCAAATCGGAGTGATAGATTAGAATCGAGAGCCAACGGTAAGTTTTCTATGTTAAACCATTACACCATTGAAAAACTGGTTACGTTTGCAATCGAAAGAAAAATGACTATAGTTGAAGAGGTAATGGCCCCTAAACTATGTTCTGGGATGAAAGTTACAGCTTCAGTGAAATCCGTTTGCAAATCGGAGTGATAGATTAGAATCGAGAGCCAACGGTAAGTTTTCTATGTTAAACCATTACACCATTGAAAAACTGGTTACGTTTGCAATCGAAAGAAAAATGACTATAGTTGAAGAGGTAATGGCCCCTAAACTATGTTCTGGGATGAAAGTTACAGCTTCAGTGAAATCCGTTTGCAAATCGGAGTGATAGATTAGAATCGAGAGCCAACGGTAAGTTTTCTATGTTAAACCATTACACCATTGAAAAACTGGTTACGTTTGCAATCGAAAGAAAAATGACTATAGTTGAAGAGGTAATGGCCCCTAAACTATGTTCTGGGATGAAAGTTACAGCTTCAGTGAAATCCGTTTGCAAATCGGAGTGATAGATTAGAATCGAGAGCCAACGGTAAGTTTTCTATGTTAAACCATTACACCATTGAAAAACTGGTTACGTTTGCAATCGAAAGAAAAATGACTATAGTTGAAGAGGTAATGGCCCCTAAACTATGTTCTGGGATGAAAGTTACAGCTTCAGTGAAATCCGTTTGCAAATCGGAGTGATAGATTAGAATCGAGAGCCAACGGTAAGTTTTCTATGTTAAACCATTACACCATTGAAAAACTGGTTACGTTTGCAATCGAAAGAAAAATGACGGGGGGCGCTGTTGAGCAGTGCCACAGGACAGAAGCTGGATCTGTGAGCTCTGCACTGTGAGCTAGATTGCCGCCTTCAGAACGGACAGATTTGGACATATTATATATCATCCGACAGCTAAAGATCCAGGCTATGCAGAGATCTCCTCGGTTTTACCCTATCAGGAGCAGATCAAGCTACATCCCCCTGAGATCTCCTCTTCGTTTCACCAGGAAATTTTCCAAGATGGCCGCCGCCAAGGAAGAAGGCCCCAGACGTTCCCAGGCTGATAGAGAGAAGACTGGGTCTGGAAAACCACCCACACCTGTTCTGGCCGCCTGCCGCACCCTGGACGGAGGTATGTCACCCCCCCAGAACCAAGCGGGACCCCCAGATTCCCCTCTTCCGGGTCACGCCAGCGGAGCCGCTCAACGCGTACAAAAATACGCGTTGAACATGCAGCCATGCGTACTTCCGGCAGACGCGTCACCGCCCGCATGCGCACAAACAGCCGCATCCACAGATACAAAAGGGCACACATCATGCGTAAAAACGGCCGCATCATCTGACGCAGAAACCCATTCACCAGGCGTACAATCGGCCGCATCATTGGACGCATATGCCCATACTCCAGGCGGAAAAATGGTCGCATCATCTGACGCATATCCCCATACACAAGGCGTACATGCGTCCACATCACCTGATGACTATACCACCAGATCAGGCGTACAAATGGCCGCATCACCAGAGGAATACGCCCAGAGTGCCCCGCGCGTACAAAGAGCAGCAAGATCAGATTCCATCAGCGATTGGCCAATCGATTCTACAGACTCTCCAGACCATAGTCTAGGAGTCCAGATAGCAGGAATGTCTGCTGAGCATCTCTTGACGACCATTACTAACATCTTCCGAGCTGAGCTTAAAGCGGAACTCAAGATTGCGGTCACAGAACTTTCCGACCAGATCGGGGACATGGGAGCACGGGTGACCTCTCTGGAAACCCAAGCAGACGATATAGTGATGGTCACTAATGCAAATTCGGCGACAATCGAACAACACGACGACCGTTTGGACGCAGTGGAAGACAAACTTGAGGATTTGGAGAATAGGAGCAGGAGGGCAAATGTGAGAATCCGTGGTGTGCCAGAAACTGTCGAGGACCTAGATGCAATGGCGGCCAATTTATTCCAGGCCCTATTGCCCCAACTTGAACCATCAAGCCTTAGGGTCATCAGGATTCATAGAGCCCTAGTCCGACCTCGTAATACAGCCCTACCTCGAGATATCATAGCTAAACTATGCACAGAGGATGTTAGAGACAAGATTCTGTTTGAAGCAAGAGGTCTCCAAACCCTGCCCGGCATGCCGCAATCAGTCCAGCTATTTGCGGATCTGGCACCCATCACGATTCAAAAGAGGAGGAACATGAAACCCTTTACTACTGCTCTCCAGCAAGCTTCCATTCGATACAAGTGGGGCTTCCCGTTTGCCCTCATTTTCAAGAAAAATAACAAGCAGTATGTATGCAAGACCCCAGAGGGTGCTGAAGATGCACTAACAGAGGCTGGAATCCCATTCACCATCCCTGACCCGAACCAGCAGCAAGAGGGATTGGCACCAAAGCCGAGGAGAGAAACTCGGCGAAATAGGAACTGGTCTTCCTCTAGAAATTCCCCACCGAGAGAGGAATCTCCAGCTCAAAGGTCCCCCACAGAACGGCCTAGGTTGCAATACCGGTCCCTGGCCGACTGAAGGGAAGGCTTACATCAAGTTATCAGGTATCTAAAAATATCCTAAACTCGGATGGTAACACATCTTTGAAATTCCATCTTTCAAGATTCTAACATTGCGACTAGATCACTGAAGCCTTTCGAGGAGGCCACAGCGAGAGTGGGCTGCTTTATGATGTCAGCCCACTCGAAGTTTTGTTTTCCCATATTCAGGTCAATAGACCGTATATCTATTTTGGTGGGGACTGTGCGGGAGCGGGCTGCTTTATGATGTCGGCCCGCCCCAGAACTTATGATTGCACCTTATGCATCACACCATGCTCCACTTTTCTCCTGCTACTTCAAGAACATTACTTCGATACAGGTATTAAGACTGTGGACTCTAAAGTTATGTTATACTGTGTTCCACTGGCAAACGTGAAATGTTTATATTAGATATAAGTTAGTTCAATGCTTTAGTTAGTTCAATGTTTTCAGTTTAACTGATTCCAGGTCTGTCCACCCACCTTGTGATGTTTCATTTATACACATAGGCGGCAGGTCTCACAGGTCTCGGTGTACCCCCAATGGACAGTGTTTGGTGGCTGATAGGTATATTATTTTTGGCCACCCACGTGTCCAATCATGCCACACTTTATGTGTGCAACTCTTCCATATATGTTTTGGAGATGCTTGCCCTGGTTAGGGGCGGGTATGTCCTCATGTATCTCATAGCATATGCAATATTTTCTCCGGTCCGCAGGCTCTCTCCCCCCTCTGCATTGTCTCATGATAGTACACCCACCCCCCACATTCAAGACAATTAATGTTATGACCCATAATGCCAAAGGTTTGAATTCCCCAGCCAAACGGAATAAGGCCTTTAAAGGATACGCCAAGCATGCCCCGGACATCCTGTGTATACAGGAAACACACTTTTCCCCTCTCAACCACCCGAAACAGTTCCACAAACACTACGGGAGATTCTACATGTCTTCCTTTAAGAAAAGAAGCAGAGGAGTCATCACATTATTCTCAGATCACTTCCCCATTGAGATTACCTCCCACCAGGAAGATGAATCAGGTACTTACTCAATCATAATTGGATTATATGAAGGCAAAACATTATGTGTTGTTAATATATACGCCCCTCCTGATACTGCTAACTCAGTGATCAACAAAATTTCCAATATTTTGCTGACGCTCAAATTTGACAGTTTAATATGGGCAGGCGACTTCAACACCACACCAAATGATAATATCGACAGAACGCACTTACCCAGAAAATCGATTATAAAAAAGAATCAGGACATGTTTCAGGACCTGTTCAAGACACATTCACTGTTAGATTCCTGGAGGGAACACAATGGGGGAAAGAGAGGATATTCCTTCTTTTCAGCCCCACATAACTCCTATTCAAGGATAGATTTAATACTTATCCCCACTCACTGCGCTGCTTCTTTAGCTTACTCAAGACATGTGGTTTGCCCCTGGTCAGACCACGATTTCGTACTCACGGCCCTTACATCCCCAATCCCCAAATCACTACGGTCTCAATGGAGACTCAATGAATCTCTATTAATAAACCCAACTATTTGCTCTAATATAGAGTCCTGCCTAACGGACTATTTCCGTGAAAACGCGACGGAAGATGTCGATGAAGGGATATGTTGGATGGCCCATAAGACAGTGGTCAGGGGAGTAATAATGAAGAACGCAGCTAAAGCAAAGAGAGATAGAGGGATAATTGTCTCCAATCTAGAACGTAAAATAAATGTGTTACATGGGGTAAACCAGAATAACCCGTCAAGATATTTGCAAAAACAAATTTTCGACTCCCAATTACAATTAGATGCCATTTTAAATGCA
Source organism: Hyperolius riggenbachi (assembly GCF_040937935.1). Lineage (NCBI taxonomy): Eukaryota > Metazoa > Chordata > Amphibia > Anura > Hyperoliidae > Hyperolius > Hyperolius riggenbachi. Next base: position 69,151 of record NW_027152488.1, on the reverse strand, counting down.
GAAATAGAAAAGGCCATGAGATGGACGGGGGCTCTGGCATATGAGCAAATGAATAAGCCAAATAAATGGCTAGCCAGGAGATTGAGAAATAAACAAATAACAAACAAAATCATTAGAATTAGGGAAAAATCAGGTCAAATTACATCTAACCCCGAAAGGATCTATCAGGCGTTCCTGGATTATTATAAAAAACTCTACAGTGATGATTCCCCTGACGCAGCATCTGACAGGAAGGATGCGTTCTTGAAGGAGAACGTAGGTTTCAAACTATCACAAGAACTAGCTAATACACTCAATTTCCCTATCAGTGAGGAGGAGCTCCATAGGGCCATCAAACACCTAAAACGCTCCAAAGCCCCAGGTCCGGACGGGCTCTCGGCTCTTTACTATAAAAAATTCGAGAGTACCCTGAGCCCCCACCTCCTCAAGTTTTATAACTTTCTAATGAAAGGGAAAGCCCCGCCCCCAGAATTTCTAACTTCTGCAATATGCATGATACATAAGCCTCCAAGGGATCCATTATCGACTAAGAATTATAGGCCGATAGCGTTATTGGGAGTAGATTATAAGTTATTTACCTCGATTCTAGCTATGAGACTCAACACTGTCCTACCGGCTCTGATTAATAAGGACCAGGTAGGTTTCATACCTCATAGACAAGCCCCCGATAACATCAGAAAAGTCCTTGACATTCAACATCATTGCCTTAAAACATCACAAAGTTTAGCTATACTATCGTTAGATATGGAGAAAGCTTTCGATAGCATAAAATGGCCTTATATGCTTTCAGTCCTACAACGATTTGGTTTCTCCGGCAATTTCCTCAATGCCATTAAAACATTGTATTCAGCCCCTTCTGCTTATTTAAAACTACCCTCTATTAATCAGATTAGATTCCCTATCTTAAGAGGGACGAGGCAGGGATGCCCGCTCTCCCCAGGCATTTTCGCCCTGGTAATTGAGCCGTTAGCTACTAAAATTCGCAGATCACCTGAAGTTCTTGGCATAAAAATCGGACCTAGGACTTACAAACTCAACATGTTTGCAGACGACATCCTCCTGACCTTATCCTCTGCACATACCTCCATCCCCAATCTCCTTCAAATAATCAGGGACTTTTCTGAATACTCGGGTTTTAACCTAAACATAGACAAATCTGAACTCATGGTCTCACAGTTACCCCCAATCGAGGTTAAGAACCTAGCTGTCTCTCTCGGCCTACAATACCAACCCAATTACATTAAATATCTGGGAATCAACCTCCCAATGAATCCCACCAAATTATATGACGTAAACTTCCCTGCGCTATATAGGAAACTATCCTCAGATCTAGATAATTGGTCCAAACTCCCTTTGTCCCTATTAGGTAAAACACATTCGATTAAAATGACACTACTCCCAAGAATCCTGTATTTGTTCAGAGTCCTCCCCATCCCAATTAACACCTCACACCTGTCCAAACTCCAAAAGCAAATCAATCAATTCATCTGGTCCAAAAGAAAGGCCAAGATTAAATATCTTTCGCTGGCCAAGCCCAAGGAATCAGGAGGCCTCAACCTCCCTATACTACTGGACTACTATAGGGCAGCCAGGCTTGCACAGTTGGCTTTAGTTAACAATAGCAGCATGGCCCCTATGTGGGTAGAGCTGGAATCATCACTGGTCTCCCCTTTCCTAGCTCAGGGTCTGATGTGGGCATCCAAAATCCCATTAAAACTCATCCAAAACTCATCACCTATTTTGGCCCATTCCCTCAGATTATGGATTAAACTAAGGTATATATACAACTTAAAACTTAGAACTAGTCTAATGTCTCAGATAATTGGGAGTCCTGACTTCCCCCCGGGGTTACGCCCTAACCTTTATAGATGGTGGATCGCAAAAGGGCTGGTCTCTTTGGGAAAGTACACTAAGGCTTTCCGATTGATGAACTTGAGTCAATTCTATTCGGAGAGAGATGTGCCCCCGGTAGAGTACCCGAGAGCCTCACAAATCTTTAAGTACTTGGCCACTATTGATAACAGCAAAGAAATGATGGTGTACACACCATTCGAGATAAGATGCAGAAACGGTCCGTTAGACAAGGGTTTAATTTCAGACATTTATATTCTGTTAAAAAAAGAGGTAACTGAAGAGAAAACTAAATTCCAGATCGCTTGGGAACACGATTCCGGTAGAACTATGACCGCGGAGAGATGGAGCCACTGCTGCTCTACACTCCTCAAGAACAGTCTCTTCTATTCCTCGATAGAGACTTCTTTAAAGCTTTTACACCGGGTTTATTTCCCGCCAGCAAGAATGCACGCAATTTGCCCTGACCAAACAGATCTGTGTCCGAGAGACTGCGGACAGAAGGGAACTCTCTGGCACATGTGGTGGCAATGCCCACGGGCCAAGGCCTTCTGGAGGACTATTTGGGGTCGCATCTCTCTCATATTTAATATACAGTTGTCTCTCGATCCATCGGTCGCCCTGCTGGGTAACAGACCCAGTAATCTTTCCAACATTGCGAATAAGCTTCTACACCATGTTATGGCACTGGCGAGGAGACATATCGCTTATAATTGGAAGGCCAGGTCTCTCAATCCTAATCATGTGTTTGATGCGCTCAATAAAGTGATGTTGTCTGAACATATTCTTGCCAAAGTCCACGATAAGGTGGACTATTTCTTCGCAACTTGGACTCCTTGGATCGAACTTCAGGATAACTTAGGACTTGAATACACTCTCCATTCTTTTTAAGGTGAACATTGTAATACAACCTTTTGGCACAGGGTCTACATTATGACATATACACATTTTTTGTGGGGTGAGTGTTGTCACAGCTATGTATTAGTGGGAGGGGAGTGGTGCTGGCGGACCGGATTAAGCTTCATAAGCACCACAGATGTCTGCAACTGTGTAGGAGTTTTACTCCATCGCTGTAGACATCCATTCTTTCTTCCTTCTTTCCCCTTTTCTTTCTCCCCCTCTCCTCTTTTTAACCCCTGAAGGGTACCCATTGGCATGTTGTGGAACCCCCACTCATGGGTCCTTTCTTGTATCACCTCCTTCCCCTACCCACCCTTCCTACCCAATCTTTCTCTCCATCTTTTCTCCCCCTTTTTCCTTTCAGTCTAAAAAAACACAAAATTATTTGGGATTATTGTTTTCATTTATTAGATTACTCTAGATGACATAGGAGGTAAGAAATTAAGTTCGTAATTTTATAAGAATGTTTCACTTTTATATTCACCCATTACTGCTATTTGTTAAGAACTCCCCTATGGGGGATATACTAAGAATGTTTGTACGCTACCTTGTGAACTTGTTTCTTACATACAATAAACACCCTTGAAACGAAAGAAAAATGACTATAGTTGAAGAGGTAATGGCCCCTAAACTATGTTCTGGGATGAAAGTTACAGCTTCAGTGAAATCCGTTTGCAAATCGGAGTGATAGATTAGAATCGAGAGCCAACGGTAAGTTTTCTATGTTAAACCATTACACCATTGAAAAACTGGTTACGTTTGCAATCGAAAGAAAAATGACTATAGTTGAAGAGGTAATGGCCCCTAAACTATGTTCTGGGATGAAAGTTACAGCTTCAGTGAAATCCGTTTGCAAATCGGAGTGATAGATTAGAATCGAGAGCCAACGGTAAGTTTTCTATGTTAAACCATTACACCATTGAAAAACTGGTTACGTTTGCAATCGAAAGAAAAATGACTATAGTTGAAGAGGTAATGGCCCCTAAACTATGTTCTGGGATGAAAGTTACAGCTTCAGTGAAATCCGTTTGCAAATCGGAGTGATAGATTAGAATCGAGAGCCAACGGTAAGTTTTCTATGTTAAACCATTACACCATTGAAAAACTGGTTACGTTTGCAATCGAAAGAAAAATGACTATAGTTGAAGAGGTAATGGCCCCTAAACTATGTTCTGGGATGAAAGTTACAGCTTCAGTGAAATCCGTTTGCAAATCGGAGTGATAGATTAGAATCGAGAGCCAACGGTAAGTTTTCTATGTTAAACCATTACACCATTGAAAAACTATTTACGTTTGCAATCGAAAGAAAAATGACTATAGTTGAAGAGGTAATGGCCCCTAAACTATGTTCTGGGATGAAAGTTACAGCTTCAGTGAAATCCGTTTGCAAATCGGAGTGATAGATTAGAATCGAGAGCCAACGGTAAGTTTTCTATGTTAAACCATTACACCATTGAAAAACTGGTTACGTTTGCAATCGAAAGAAAAATGACTATAGTTGAAGAGGTAATGGCCCCTAAACTATGTTCTGGGATGAAAGTTACAGCTTCAGTGAAATCCGTTTGCAAATCGGAGTGATAGATTAGAATCGAGAGCCAACGGTAAGTTTTCTATGTTAAACCATTACACCATTGAAAAACTATTTACGTTTGCAATCGAAAGAAAAATGACTATAGTTGAAGAGGTAATGGCCCCTAAACTATGTTCTGGGATGAAAGTTACAGCTTCAGTGAAATCCGTTTGCAAATCGGAGTGATAGATTAGAATCGAGAGCCAACGGTAAGTTTTCTATGTTAAACCATTACACCATTGAAAAACTGGTTACGTTTGCAATCGAAAGAAAAATGACTATAGTTGAAGAGGTAATGGCCCCTAAACTATGTTCTGGGATGAAAGTTACAGCTTCAGTGAAATCCGTTTGCAAATCGGAGTGATAGATTAGAATCGAGAGCCAACGGTAAGTTTTCTATGTTAAACCATTACACCATTGAAAAACTGGTTACGTTTGCAATCGAAAGAAAAATGACTATAGTTGAAGAGGTAATGGCCCCTAAACTATGTTCTGGGATGAAAGTTACAGCTTCAGTGAAATCCGTTTGCAAATCGGAGTGATAGATTAGAATCGAGAGCCAACGGTAAGTTTTCTATGTTAAACCATTACACCATTGAAAAACTGGTTACGTTTGCAATCGAAAGAAAAATGACTATAGTTGAAGAGGTAATGGCCCCTAAACTATGTTCTGGGATGAAAGTTACAGCTTCAGTGAAATCCGTTTGCAAATCGGAGTGATAGATTAGAATCGAGAGCCAACGGTAAGTTTTCTATGTTAAACCATTACACCATTGAAAAACTGGTTACGTTTGCAATCGAAAGAAAAATGACTATAGTTGAAGAGGTAATGGCCCCTAAACTATGTTCTGGGATGAAAGTTACAGCTTCAGTGAAATCCGTTTGCAAATCGGAGTGATAGATTAGAATCGAGAGCCAACGGTAAGTTTTCTATGTTAAACCATTACACCATTGAAAAACTGGTTACGTTTGCAATCGAAAGAAAAATGACTATAGTTGAAGAGGTAATGGCCCCTAAACTATGTTCTGGGATGAAAGTTACAGCTTCAGTGAAATCCGTTTGCAAATCGGAGTGATAGATTAGAATCGAGAGCCAACGGTAAGTTTTCTATGTTAAACCATTACACCATTGAAAAACTGGTTACGTTTGCAATCGAAAGAAAAATGACTATAGTTGAAGAGGTAATGGCCCCTAAACTATGTTCTGGGATGAAAGTTACAGCTTCAGTGAAATCCGTTTGCAAATCGGAGTGATAGATTAGAATCGAGAGCCAACGGTAAGTTTTCTATGTTAAACCATTACACCATTGAAAAACTGGTTACGTTTGCAATCGAAAGAAAAATGACTATAGTTGAAGAGGTAATGGCCCCTAAACTATGTTCTGGGATGAAAGTTACAGCTTCAGTGAAATCCGTTTGCAAATCGGAGTGATAGATTAGAATCGAGAGCCAACGGTAAGTTTTCTATGTTAAACCATTACACCATTGAAAAACTGGTTACGTTTGCAATCGAAAGAAAAATGACTATAGTTGAAGAGGTAATGGCCCCTAAACTATGTTCTGGGATGAAAGTTACAGCTTCAGTGAAATCCGTTTGCAAATCGGAGTGATAGATTAGAATCGAGAGCCAACGGTAAGTTTTCTATGTTAAACCATTACACCATTGAAAAACTGGTTACGTTTGCAATCGAAAGAAAAATGACTATAGTTGAAGAGGTAATGGCCCCTAAACTATGTTCTGGGATGAAAGTTACAGCTTCAGTGAAATCCGTTTGCAAATCGGAGTGATAGATTAGAATCGAGAGCCAACGGTAAGTTTTCTATGTTAAACCATTACACCATTGAAAAACTGGTTACGTTTGCAATCGAAAGAAAAATGACTATAGTTGAAGAGGTAATGGCCCCTAAACTATGTTCTGGGATGAAAGTTACAGCTTCAGTGAAATCCGTTTGCAAATCGGAGTGATAGATTAGAATCGAGAGCCAACGGTAAGTTTTCTATGTTAAACCATTACACCATTGAAAAACTGGTTACGTTTGCAATCGAAAGAAAAATGACTATAGTTGAAGAGGTAATGGCCCCTAAACTATGTTCTGGGATGAAAGTTACAGCTTCAGTGAAATCCGTTTGCAAATCGGAGTGATAGATTAGAATCGAGAGCCAACGGTAAGTTTTCTATGTTAAACCATTACACCATTGAAAAACTGGTTACGTTTGCAATCGAAAGAAAAATGACTATAGTTGAAGAGGTAATGGCCCCTAAACTATGTTCTGGGATGAAAGTTACAGCTTCAGTGAAATCCGTTTGCAAATCGGAGTGATAGATTAGAATCGAGAGCCAACGGTAAGTTTTCTATGTTAAACCATTACACCATTGAAAAACTGGTTACGTTTGCAATCGAAAGAAAAATGACTATAGTTGAAGAGGTAATGGCCCCTAAACTATGTTCTGGGATGAAAGTTACAGCTTCAGTGAAATCCGTTTGCAAATCGGAGTGATAGATTAGAATCGAGAGCCAACGGTAAGTTTTCTATGTTAAACCATTACACCATTGAAAAACTGGTTACGTTTGCAATCGAAAGAAAAATGACTATAGTTGAAGAGGTAATGGCCCCTAAACTATGTTCTGGGATGAAAGTTACAGCTTCAGTGAAATCCGTTTGCAAATCGGAGTGATAGATTAGAATCGAGAGCCAACGGTAAGTTTTCTATGTTAAACCATTACACCATTGAAAAACTGGTTACGTTTGCAATCGAAAGAAAAATGACTATAGTTGAAGAGGTAATGGCCCCTAAACTATGTTCTGGGATGAAAGTTACAGCTTCAGTGAAATCCGTTTGCAAATCGGAGTGATAGATTAGAATCGAGAGCCAACGGTAAGTTTTCTATGTTAAACCATTACACCATTGAAAAACTGGTTACGTTTGCAATCGAAAGAAAAATGACTATAGTTGAAGAGGTAATGGCCCCTAAACTATGTTCTGGGATGAAAGTTACAGCTTCAGTGAAATCCGTTTGCAAATCGGAGTGATAGATTAGAATCGAGAGCCAACGGTAAGTTTTCTATGTTAAACCATTACACCATTGAAAAACTGGTTACGTTTGCAATCGAAAGAAAAATGACTATAGTTGAAGAGGTAATGGCCCCTAAACTATGTTCTGGGATGAAAGTTACAGCTTCAGTGAAATCCGTTTGCAAATCGGAGTGATAGATTAGAATCGAGAGCCAACGGTAAGTTTTCTATGTTAAACCATTACACCATTGAAAAACTGGTTACGTTTGCAATCGAAAGAAAAATGACTATAGTTGAAGAGGTAATGGCCCCTAAACTATGTTCTGGGATGAAAGTTACAGCTTCAGTGAAATCCGTTTGCAAATCGGAGTGATAGATTAGAATCGAGAGCCAACGGTAAGTTTTCTATGTTAAACCATTACACCATTGAAAAACTGGTTACGTTTGCAATCGAAAGAAAAATGACTATAGTTGAAGAGGTAATGGCCCCTAAACTATGTTCTGGGATGAAAGTTACAGCTTCAGTGAAATCCGTTTGCAAATCGGAGTGATAGATTAGAATCGAGAGCCAACGGTAAGTTTTCTATGTTAAACCATTACACCATTGAAAAACTGGTTACGTTTGCAATCGAAAGAAAAATGACTATAGTTGAAGAGGTAATGGCCCCTAAACTATGTTCTGGGATGAAAGTTACAGCTTCAGTGAAATCCGTTTGCAAATCGGAGTGATAGATTAGAATCGAGAGCCAACGGTAAGTTTTCTATGTTAAACCATTACACCATTGAAAAACTGGTTACGTTTGCAATCGAAAGAAAAATGACTATAGTTGAAGAGGTAATGGCCCCTAAACTATGTTCTGGGATGAAAGTTACAGCTTCAGTGAAATCCGTTTGCAAATCGGAGTGATAGATTAGAATCGAGAGCCAACGGTAAGTTTTCTATGTTAAACCATTACACCATTGAAAAACTGGTTACGTTTGCAATCGAAAGAAAAAGACTATAGTTGAAGAGGTAATGGCCCCTAAACTATGTTCTGGGATGAAAGTTACAGCTTCAGTGAAATCCGTTTGCAAATCGGAGTGATAGATTAGAATCGAGAGCCAACGGTAAGTTTTCTATGTTAAACCATTACACCATTGAAAAACTGGTTACGTTTGCAATCGAAAGAAAAATGACTATAGTTGAAGAGGTAATGGCCCCTAAACTATGTTCTGGGATGAAAGTTACAGCTTCAGTGAAATCCGTTTGCAAATCGGAGTGATAGATTAGAATCGAGAGCCAACGGTAAGTTTTCTATGTTAAACCATTACACCATTGAAAAACTGGTTACGTTTGCAATCGAAAGAAAAATGACTATAGTTGAAGAGGTAATGGCCCCTAAACTATGTTCTGGGATGAAAGTTACAGCTTCAGTGAAATCCGTTTGCAAATCGGAGTGATAGATTAGAATCGAGAGCCAACGGTAAGTTTTCTATGTTAAACCATTACACCATTGAAAAACTGGTTACGTTTGCAATCGAAAGAAAAATGACTATAGTTGAAGAGGTAATGGCCCCTAAACTATGTTCTGGGATGAAAGTTACAGCTTCAGTGAAATCCGTTTGCAAATCGGAGTGATAGATTAGAATCGAGAGCCAACGGTAAGTTTTCTATGTTAAACCATTACACCATTGAAAAACTGGTTACGTTTGCAATCGAAAGAAAAATGACTATAGTTGAAGAGGTAATGGCCCCTAAACTATGTTCTGGGATGAAAGTTACAGCTTCAGTGAAATCCGTTTGCAAATCGGAGTGATAGATTAGAATCGAGAGCCAACGGTAAGTTTTCTATGTTAAACCATTACACCATTGAAAAACTGGTTACGTTTGCAATCGAAAGAAAAATGACTATAGTTGAAGAGGTAATGGCCCCTAAACTATGTTCTGGGATGAAAGTTACAGCTTCAGTGAAATCCGTTTGCAAATCGGAGTGATAGATTAGAATCGAGACCAACGGTAAGTTTTCTATGTTAAACCATTACACCATTGAAAAACTGGTTACGTTTGCAATCGAAAGAAAAATGACTATAGTTGAAGAGGTAATGGCCCCTAAACTATGTTCTGGGATGAAAGTTACTCAGCTTCAGTGAAATCCGTTTGCAAATCGGAGTGATAGATTAGAATCGAGAGCCAACGGTAAGTTTTCTATGTTAAACCATTACACCATTGAAAAACTGGTTACGTTTGCAATCGAAAGAAAAATGACTATAGTTGAAGAGGTAATGGCCCCTAAACTATGTTCTGGGATGAAAGTTACAGCTTCAGTGAAATCCGTTTGCAAATCGGAGTGATAGATTAGAATCGAGAGCCAACGGTAAGTTTTCTATGTTAAACCATTACACCATTGAAAAACTGGTTACGTTTGCAATCGAAAGAAAAATGACTATAGTTGAAGAGGTAATGGCCCCTAAACTATGTTCTGGGATGAAAGTTACAGCTTCAGTGAAATCCGTTTGCAAATCGGAGTGATAGATTAGAATCGAGAGCCAACGGTAAGTTTTCTATGTTAAACCATTACACCATTGAAAAACTGGTTACGTTTGCAATCGAAAGAAAAATGACTATAGTTGAAGAGGTAATGGCCCCTAAACTATGTTCTGGGATGAAAGTTACAGCTTCAGTGAAATCCGTTTGCAAATCGGAGTGATAGATTAGAATCGAGAGCCAACGGTAAGTTTTCTATGTTAAACCATTACACCATTGAAAAACTGGTTACGTTTGCAATCGAAAGAAAAATGACTATAGTTGAAGAGGTAATGGCCCCTAAACTATGTTCTGGGATGAAAGTTACAGCTTCAGTGAAATCCGTTTGCAAATCGGAGTGATAGATTAGAATCGAGAGCCAACGGTAAGTTTTCTATGTTAAACCATTACACCATTGAAAAACTGGTTACGTTTGCAATCGAAAGAAAAATGACTATAGTTGAAGAGGTAATGGCCCCTAAACTATGTTCTGGGATGAAAGTTACAGCTTCAGTGAAATCCGTTTGCAAATCGGAGTGATAGATTAGAATCGAGAGCCAACGGTAAGTTTTCTATGTTAAACCATTACACCATTGAAAAACTGGTTACGTTTGCAATCGAAAGAAAAATGACTATAGTTGAAGAGGTAATGGCCCCTAAACTATGTTCTGGGATGAAAGTTACAGCTTCAGTGAAATCCGTTTGCAAATCGGAGTGATAGATTAGAATCGAGAGCCAACGGTAAGTTTTCTATGTTAAACCATTACACCATTGAAAAACTGGTTACGTTTGCAATCGAAAGAAAAATGACTATAGTTGAAGAGGTAATGGCCCCTAAACTATGTTCTGGGATGAAAGTTACAGCTTCAGTGAAATCCGTTTGCAAATCGGAGTGATAGATTAGAATCGAGAGCCAACGGTAAGTTTTCTATGTTAAACCATTACACCATTGAAAAACTGGTTACGTTTGCAATCGAAAGAAAAATGACTATAGTTGAAGAGGTAATGGCCCCTAAACTATGTTCTGGGATGAAAGTTACAGCTTCAGTGAAATCCGTTTGCAAATCGGAGTGATAGATTAGAATCGAGAGCCAACGGTAAGTTTTCTATGTTAAACCATTACACCATTGAAAAACTGGTTACGTTTGCAATCGAAAGAAAAATGACTATAGTTGAAGAGGTAATGGCCCCTAAACTATGTTCTGGGATGAAAGTTACAGCTTCAGTGAAATCCGTTTGCAAATCGGAGTGATAGATTAGAATCGAGAGCCAACGGTAAGTTTTCTATGTTAAACCATTACACCATTGAAAAACTGGTTACGTTTGCAATCGAAAGAAAAATGACTATAGTTGAAGAGGTAATGGCCCCTAAACTATGTTCTGGGATGAAAGTTACAGCTTCAGTGAAATCCGTTTGCAAATCGGAGTGATAGATTAGAATCGAGAGCCAACGGTAAGTTTTCTATGTTAAACCATTACACCATTGAAAAACTGGTTACGTTTGCAATCGAAAGAAAAATGACTATAGTTGAAGAGGTAATGGCCCCTAAACTATGTTCTGGGATGAAAGTTACAGCTTCAGTGAAATCCGTTTGCAAATCGGAGTGATAGATTAGAATCGAGAGCCAACGGTAAGTTTTCTATGTTAAACCATTACACCATTGAAAAACTGGTTACGTTTGCAATCGAAAGAAAAATGACTATAGTTGAAGAGGTAATGGCCCCTAAACTATGTTCTGGGATGAAAGTTACAGCTTCAGTGAAATCCGTTTGCAAATCGGAGTGATAGATTAGAATCGAGAGCCAACGGTAAGTTTTCTATGTTAAACCATTACACCATTGAAAAACTGGTTACGTTTGCAATCGAAAGAAAAATGACTATAGTTGAAGAGGTAATGGCCCCTAAACTATGTTCTGGGATGAAAGTTACAGCTTCAGTGAAATCCGTTTGCAAATCGGAGTGATAGATTAGAATCGAGAGCCAACGGTAAGTTTTCTATGTTAAACCATTACACCATTGAAAAACTGGTTACGTTTGCAATCGAAAGAAAAATGACTATAGTTGAAGAGGTAATGGCCCCTAAACTATGTTCTGGGATGAAAGTTACAGCTTCAGTGAAATCCGTTTGCAAATCGGAGTGATAGATTAGAATCGAGAGCCAACGGTAAGTTTTCTATGTTAAACCATTACACCATTGAAAAACTGGTTACGTTTGCAATCGAAAGAAAAATGACTATAGTTGAAGAGGTAATGGCCCCTAAACTATGTTCTGGGATGAAAGTTACAGCTTCAGTGAAATCCGTTTGCAAATCGGAGTGATAGATTAGAATCGAGAGCCAACGGTAAGTTTTCTATGTTAAACCATTACACCATTGAAAAACTGGTTACGTTTGCAATCGAAAGAAAAATGACTATAGTTGAAGAGGTAATGGCCCCTAAACTATGTTCTGGGATGAAAGTTACAGCTTCAGTGAAATCCGTTTGCAAATCGGAGTGATAGATTAGAATCGAGAGCCAACGGTAAGTTTTCTATGTTAAACCATTACACCATTGAAAAACTGGTTACGTTTGCAATCGAAAGAAAAATGACTATAGTTGAAGAGGTAATGGCCCCTAAACTATGTTCTGGGATGAAAGTTACAGCTTCAGTGAAATCCGTTTGCAAATCGGAGTGATAGATTAGAATCGAGAGCCAACGGTAAGTTTTCTATGTTAAACCATTACACCATTGAAAAACTGGTTACGTTTGCAATCGAAAGAAAAATGACTATAGTTGAAGAGGTAATGGCCCCTAAACTATGTTCTGGGATGAAAGTTACAGCTTCAGTGAAATCCGTTTGCAAATCGGAGTGATAGATTAGAATCGAGAGCCAACGGTAAGTTTTCTATGTTAAACCATTACACCATTGAAAAACTGGTTACGTTTGCAATCGAAAGAAAAATGACTATAGTTGAAGAGGTAATGGCCCCTAAACTATGTTCTGGGATGAAAGTTACAGCTTCAGTGAAATCCGTTTGCAAATCGGAGTGATAGATTAGAATCGAGAGCCAACGGTAAGTTTTCTATGTTAAACCATTACACCATTGAAAAACTGGTTACGTTTGCAATCGAAAGAAAAATGACTATAGTTGAAGAGGTAATGGCCCCTAAACTATGTTCTGGGATGAAAGTTACAGCTTCAGTGAAATCCGTTTGCAAATCGGAGTGATAGATTAGAATCGAGAGCCAACGGTAAGTTTTCTATGTTAAACCATTACACCATTGAAAAACTGGTTACGTTTGCAATCGAAAGAAAAATGACTATAGTTGAAGAGGTAATGGCCCCTAAACTATGTTCTGGGATGAAAGTTACAGCTTCAGTGAAATCCGTTTGCAAATCGGAGTGATAGATTAGAATCGAGAGCCAACGGTAAGTTTTCTATGTTAAACCATTACACCATTGAAAAACTGGTTACGTTTGCAATCGAAAGAAAAATGACTATAGTTGAAGAGGTAATGGCCCCTAAACTATGTTCTGGGATGAAAGTTACAGCTTCAGTGAAATCCGTTTGCAAATCGGAGTGATAGATTAGAATCGAGAGCCAACGGTAAGTTTTCTATGTTAAACCATTACACCATTGAAAAACTGGTTACGTTTGCAATCGAAAGAAAAATGACTATAGTTGAAGAGGTAATGGCCCCTAAACTATGTTCTGGGATGAAAGTTACAGCTTCAGTGAAATCCGTTTGCAAATCGGAGTGATAGATTAGAATCGAGAGCCAACGGTAAGTTTTCTATGTTAAACCATTACACCATTGAAAAACTGGTTACGTTTGCAATCGAAAGAAAAATGACTATAGTTGAAGAGGTAATGGCCCCTAAACTATGTTCTGGGATGAAAGTTACAGCTTCAGTGAAATCCGTTTGCAAATCGGAGTGATAGATTAGAATCGAGAGCCAACGGTAAGTTTTCTATGTTAAACCATTACACCATTGAAAAACTGGTTACGTTTGCAATCGAAAGAAAAATGACTATAGTTGAAGAGGTAATGGCCCCTAAACTATGTTCTGGGATGAAAGTTACAGCTTCAGTGAAATCCGTTTGCAAATCGGAGTGATAGATTAGAATCGAGAGCCAACGGTAAGTTTTCTATGTTAAACCATTACACCATTGAAAAACTGGTTACGTTTGCAATCGAAAGAAAAATGACTATAGTTGAAGAGGTAATGGCCCCTAAACTATGTTCTGGGATGAAAGTTACAGCTTCAGTGAAATCCGTTTGCAAATCGGAGTGATAGATTAGAATCGAGAGCCAACGGTAAGTTTTCTATGTTAAACCATTACACCATTGAAAAACTGGTTACGTTTGCAATCGAAAGAAAAATGACTATAGTTGAAGAGGTAATGGCCCCTAAACTATGTTCTGGGATGAAAGTTACAGCTTCAGTGAAATCCGTTTGCAAATCGGAGTGATAGATTAGAATCGAGAGCCAACGGTAAGTTTTCTATGTTAAACCATTACACCATTGAAAAACTGGTTACGTTTGCAATCGAAAGAAAAATGACTATAGTTGAAGAGGTAATGGCCCCTAAACTATGTTCTGGGATGAAAGTTACAGCTTCAGTGAAATCCGTTTGCAAATCGGAGTGATAGATTAGAATCGAGAGCCAACGGTAAGTTTTCTATGTTAAACCATTACACCATTGAAAAACTGGTTACGTTTGCAATCGAAAGAAAAATGACTATAGTTGAAGAGGTAATGGCCCCTAAACTATGTTCTGGGATGAAAGTTACAGCTTCAGTGAAATCCGTTTGCAAATCGGAGTGATAGATTAGAATCGAGAGCCAACGGTAAGTTTTCTATGTTAAACCATTACACCATTGAAAAACTGGTTACGTTTGCAATCGAAAGAAAAATGACTATAGTTGAAGAGGTAATGGCCCCTAAACTATGTTCTGGGATGAAAGTTACAGCTTCAGTGAAATCCGTTTGCAAATCGGAGTGATAGATTAGAATCGAGAGCCAACGGTAAGTTTTCTATGTTAAACCATTACACCATTGAAAAACTGGTTACGTTTGCAATCGAAAGAAAAATGACTATAGTTGAAGAGGTAATGGCCCCTAAACTATGTTCTGGGATGAAAGTTACAGCTTCAGTGAAATCCGTTTGCAAATCGGAGTGATAGATTAGAATCGAGAGCCAACGGTAAGTTTTCTATGTTAAACCATTACACCATTGAAAAACTGGTTACGTTTGCAATCGAAAGAAAAATGACTATAGTTGAAGAGGTAATGGCCCCTAAACTATGTTCTGGGATGAAAGTTACAGCTTCAGTGAAATCCGTTTGCAAATCGGAGTGATAGATTAGAATCGAGAGCCAACGGTAAGTTTTCTATGTTAAACCATTACACCATTGAAAAACTGGTTACGTTTGCAATCGAAAGAAAAATGACTATAGTTGAAGAGGTAATGGCCCCTAAACTATGTTCTGGGATGAAAGTTACAGCTTCAGTGAAATCCGTTAGCAAATCGGAGTGATAGATTAGAATCGAGAGCCAACGGTAAGTTTTCTATGTTAAACCATTACACCATTGAAAAACTGGTTACGTTTGCAATCGAAAGAAAAATGACTATAGTTGAAGAGGTAATGGCCCCTAAACTATGTTCTGGGATGAAAGTTACAGCTTCAGTGAAATCCGTTTGCAAATCGGAGTGATAGATTAGAATCGAGAGCCAACGGTAAGTTTTCTATGTTAAACCATTACACCATTGAAAAACTGGTTACGTTTGCAATCGAAAGAAAAATGACTATAGTTGAAGAGGTAATGGCCCCTAAACTATGTTCTGGGATGAAAGTTACAGCTTCAGTGAAATCCGTTAGCAAATCGGAGTGATAGATTAGAATCGAGAGGCAACGGTAAGTTTTCTATGTTAAACCATTACACCATTGAAAAACTGGTTACGTTTGCAATCGAAAGAAAAATGACTATAGTTGAAGAGGTAATGGCCCCTAAACTATGTTCTGGGATGAAAGTTACAGCTTCAGTGAAATCCGTTAGCAAATCGGAGTGATAGATCAGAATCGAGAGGCAACGGTAAGTTTTCTATGTTAAACCATTACACCATTGAAAAACTGGTTACGTTTGCAATCGAAAGAAAAATGACTATAGTTGAAGAGGTAATGGCCCCTAAACTATGTTCTGGGATGAAAGTTACAGCTTCAGTGAAATCCGTTTGCAAATCGGAGTGATAGATTAGAATCGAGAGCCAACGGTAAGTTTTCTATGTTAAACCATTACACCATTGAAAAACTGGTTACGTTTGCAATCGAAAGAAAAATGACTATAGTTGAAGAGGTAATGGCCCCTAAACTATGTTCTGGGATGAAAGTTACAGCTTCAGTGAAATCCGTTTGCAAATCGGAGTGATAGATTAGAATCGAGAGCCAACGGTAAGTTTTCTATGTTAAACCATTACACCATTGAAAAACTGGTTACGTTTGCAATCGAAAGAAAAATGACTATAGTTGAAGAGGTAATGGCCCCTAAACTATGTTCTGGGATGAAAGTTACAGCTTCAGTGAAATCCGTTTGCAAATCGGAGTGATAGATTAGAATCGAGAGCCAACGGTAAGTTTTCTATGTTAAACCATTACACCATTGAAAAACTGGTTACGTTTGCAATCGAAAGAAAAATGACTATAGTTGAAGAGGTAATGGCCCCTAAACTATGTTCTGGGATGAAAGTTACAGCTTCAGTGAAATCCGTTTGCAAATCGGAGTGATAGATTAGAATCGAGAGAGGGGGCGTGGCTACAGAGCATGGTGGCTGTCTGATCCATCAGCTCTGTAAAGGACACTGACAAAGCGGCTCACTGCGACTTCCACAGCACCCATCCACCGCTAAAAATGGCAGAGGATCGTCACAGAGACTCCCCGGAGTGGACCAGAGTGCAACCCAGGAGGAAAACTTATATTCCCAGACCAAGAAGACTGCTTGATCTTTTTGAGGAAGAAGAGCAAGATGGCGCCCGCCATGAGGACAGGGGACAATACCAAGGTACAGCACAGCGGATTCCAGCGCATCCAGGACGTTTTGATGCCCTTAGACATGGCGAAATGTCACCCACCCACACCACCTTGCCACCTAGAAGCTCCTTCCTTAGCACCCCAGAGTCCCCAGCTTCCAGAAGCAGAAGTCCGCTGAAGCAAGGAGGAATTCCGGAATTTAATACGGAATTCCGGAAAAAAGACACGGAAAGCATACGGAAAGAGGTAGGCCAAGCTGTAATAACATCATCTCCAGAGACCAGCTATACAGACCCCTTCCTTGACATCCCTGAGACTGATCAGCCACTTACACTAGCAATGATGAAGGGTCTAATGCAAACTTTTAGATCAGCTTGGCAATGTGATATGCAGGCAATGACAGAAGCCATGACAACTATTGCCATTAAAACAGACAAAAGAGTCTTTGGGTTAGAAGAGAAACTGAAGGTGGTTACAGTGGCATACAACGAGCTGGTAGAGTCTCATGAAGCTTTAGCTGTGGAGGTAAAGGAACTAAAAGAAAAACAGACAGATGCAGAAGATAGAAATAGGAGAAACAATATCAAGTTGAGAGGAATTCCTGAAAATGTAACTACAAGTCAGCTTAGAGACTATGTGGGAGACGTGTTAAAAACAACTTTGCCAACATCTTCTGACATTGATAGAATTGTAGACAGAGTACATAGGCTGCCTAAGCCTGCTCACTTGGGCCCAAATGTACCAAGGGATGTGATCATGCGGGTACATTACTACCATATTAAAGAAGCTTTCTTGGACACTACTAGAAAAGGCCAGAGACTGCCAAAACCATACCAAGATTTAATCCTATACTCAGACTTGTCACAAAACACTCTTAAAGCAAGAAGAGCTTTTTCTACTGTCACCACTACTTTAAGAGCCAACAAAATAGAATACTCATGGTGTTTCCCCACAAAACTGAGAGTAACAAGACAAGGAACCAGATATATATTTCATACACCTCAAGAAGGCCTGGACAAGATTGCAAATTGGAACATGCAGATCTCGGCTCCAAAGCACAGACCATATATCCAATCTATGGACACCACTCCTGCAGCTGACGATAAGGAGGAAGCTGGAAAATCCTCTGTTGCTGAAGCAAAAGACACTTGAAACATGATGGGATACTCAGTGTTCTTTTTTCACAAACTTTCCCCCCCAGAGAACTCTTCTCCATACTTTCTTTTTATTCTTCCCGGATACCATCTTGAGGAGGAGGAGAATTGTTCACACATATAGCCCACGGCTGTGGGCTAAGTTTCTGATGTTATGACCTGGATAGGTCATCAGTTTTTCTTGTTTGTTTTATATTATGTTGTTTTTGTTGTTGTAATTTTTATGTTTTTTCCTCTAGGTTGGACTGTTTTTGATGAGGATACTATTCCTAATATTTTTGCGAAATCTAGACTTTTTAGATTCTTTATACCTGTTTATGCATATTTCACTGATTTAACTGAAATTTTATATTTTATAGCAAAGAATATGTCATTTTTTCCATTTTTGAGCCCGCAACAATCTTTTCACTGCTTATCGCAGAGACGTAAAAAAATATGCAAAAAGGCTCATTTTTCAGTATTGCATGCATTAACTTCTTTTTCTCCCACCTTTTTAGTACATGCTTATAATTGTATTTTCTCCAAGAAAACTAAACAAGATACCATGAACACGTCAATTAGAACCTTGATTACCACCAAATGTAAGTGCATTATTTTTTGTATGTATGTCCAGAACCATTAAAATTGTATCTCTAAATGTGAGAGGGCTGAACTCGCACAGAAAGAGATATCTGACCCAAAAACTAAGTAAAGACGAGGGAGCTGATGTGATGTGCTTGCAGGAGACCCATCTTAACAAAGAGGGGTCTGCCAAGTTCAAGTTATATCAGTTTTCTACTATATTTCACTCTACACTAAAAACAAAGAAAAAGGCAGGGGTATGTATAGCAATAAAAGATTCAATAGGATTTGAATTGCAAGAATCATTCAGTAGCAAAGATGGTAGAATGATTGTTTTGGTTGGGAAAATAGATACTCAACTGTATACAATAGTCAACATATATGTCCCAAATAGTGGCCAAATTAGATTTTTGAACAAGAAATTTAAAAAAATTGATAAAATGTCCAAAGGTAATTTATTAGTTACAGGTGATTTTAATTTAGTAGTTGACCCATTGATAGATTGCTCATATCAGAAGAAAAAATTTCCCTCTACCTTACGACCTACCCTTATGAACCATGAGTTATATGATGTCTGGAGATGTCTGCATCCAGGAGAGACTGACTACACTCATTATTCACCGGTTTTCAAATCTTATAATAGAATAGACTACTTGTTTACAGACAAATTCACACTCCCTTTAATTAAAAAAATTAATATTAATACAAGAACGTGGTCAGATCATTCCCCTATAGTATTTGAATTACAAGTGTTAGGCTCCCCACCCCCTACTTATACATGGAAAATGAATAAATATATTTTATACTCAGAACAATCAGCCCCACAAATTAAACAAAAAATAGAAGAATACTTTGAGCTAAACAATAGTAAGGACGTATCGAAAGCTACTATATGGAATGCCCATAAGGCATTTATAAGAGGAGTATTTATACAACAAGGCTCCATAGAAAAAAGAAAAAGAAAGGAAAAATATAATAATATCTTAAAAGAAATCAAAATTATGGAGAAGGCCATATTCGATAAAAAGGAAGTGACCCTAATACCTAAAGTAGAAGAAAAGAGAAAGGAACTTAGTGAAATGCTACACTGCCAATATGATAAGTGGCAATGTATCATGAAAGAAAATTGGTACTCAGATAGGGATAAGGCCGGTAAAATTATGGCAAGGAAGATTAAGGGACGAAGAATAGCTCATAGAATTCAAAAAATAAAACATCCAAAGAAAAATTTAACAGTGCATCACCCAAAAGAAATTGTAGATGCTTTGGCAACTTATTATGAATCTCTATACAACCTGAAACAAGATTCAGAAGTACATCAACCCACCCAAATAGAAATTAAAAAGTACTTAGATAGTGTGGATCTTCCCACACTAGATGAGTTTGAAAAAAACCAAATTAATATCCCCTTTCAAATGAATGAGGTTGAAAGAGCAATCAAATCCCTCAAAAGAAATAAATCCCCAGGTATAGATGGTTTCCTAGGTGAATATTATATGAAACATATGAATCTGCTGAAAGCCCCCTTAACAGATCTATATAACGAAGTAGCTAAATTAGGTACCTTCCCTAAAGAATCATTAGAAGCTGTAATTTCACTAATACCAAAAGAAGACAAAGATTTAACTGACCCCAGTAGCTACAGGCCCATCTCTTTATTAAATGTCGATTTAAAAATTTATGCAAAAATAATAGCCAATAGAATAGACCCCCTAATCCCGAAACTAATTCACTTAGATCAGGTAGGATTCGTTAAAAATAGAATGACCAGTGATGCTACTAGAAAAGTTTTGGCAATATTACATGAGCTAGAATGTAATAAAAGGCCTTCTCTGTTAGTCTCTTTGGACGCAGAGAAGGCCTTTGATAGAGTAAACTGGACATATTTATCCACTGTACTAAATAAATTCGGTTGTGATGGTTTCTTACACCAAGCCATAATGGCCCTCTATACCAAGCCTTCAGCTAGAGTGATCTCTTCAGGCTCTCTTTCTGATCCATTCAACATCACTAACGGTACAAGACAAGGCTGCCCCTTATCACCATCAATTTTTATCTTAACATTGGAGCCACTTGCTCAAAAAATTAGAGACAATAAATTAATAAAAGGAGTCAAGATTGGAGAGCAAGAGATGAAGTTAGGTTTATATGCGGATGACATATTGCTATATCTTCAGGATCCCAAAATATCATTAACAAATTTAGAATCAGAGCTCAACCTTTTTTCAGAGGTCTCATATTACAAACTAAATAAAAATAAAACTGTGATCCTTCCCTGTAATTTAGATACCAACTCAATAAACTCTCTTAAAAAAATATCCCAATATTCATGGACAGAAAAAGCATTTAAATATTTAGGTATCTACATCACACCCACCATTGGCCAAATTTATAAAACAAATTATGAACCCTGGATATATGGGCTTAAAACCCAATTAGATTTATTAGCAAAATTAGAATTTTCATGGCTAGGGAGAGTTGCAGCAGTAAAAATGATGATCCTCCCTAGACTATTATATTTATTTAGAAACCTTCCTGTTAAAGTACCCCAGAAATTTTTTACCCCTATACAAAAAATGATCAACAAATTTGTAATATGTAACAAATCACCCAGATTCTCGTATGACATACTAACCTTACATGCTTCTGACTTGGGCCTTGGAGTACCAGATATTGGTCTATACTATAGAGCAACTATTTTAGAGCAATCTAGAGAGATTTGGATCGAAAGTAACAAACAATGGGTAACACTAGAACAATTACAACATCCTATTGTCCCTTATAAGAGTTTACTGGAAACCAAACTTCTGTGGAAATCAACATTAAAAATTCCCAACCCCATTACAGCTAATACTGTCAAGATTTGGAAGGATTTTACTCAAAGATGCACAAAGAATCCTATATCCACCAAGCAAATACCTATCCCATTGGGTAATATCCACAATGTAATAAAAAAGATTTCCATAGAAAATTGGGTAGAGAAAGGAATAACGACCGTAGATAAACTACTCCAAGACTCAAAGATGAAAGCATTTCAAGATATTGTAGAAGAATATGACATTCCAAGGCCAGAAGAATATAAATATCTAAAAATTCAGAAATTTTTTAAATATCACTTCCCTACTCCTATATTATTTCCCCCACTCATAGCTAAACTTTTATCCCCAGACCAGCAGCATCTGAAAGGCACTGCAATATTTTACAGAACCTTGCTGACAAATAAGGGAGGCTCACCTCAATGGCAGCTCACAAAATGGCAACAATATTTCAGGGAAGACATAGAAAGGGAAGATTGGGAGAAATCTATGAGATCTCTGAAAAAGGCTTCTCATTGTATATCACATCATGAGAATTTACTTAAGATGCTATGGAGATGGTACCTGACTCCGAGTAAAATCTCCAAATTTGACTCCAATGTCTCACCTTTATGTTGGAGGGGATGTGGAGATGAAGGCACCTTGGAACATATTTACTGGGAATGTCCCAAATTACAAGAAATGTGGAAAGAAATTGAGCTAATATTAAAAAAACTACCAGTAAGCCTATCCCACATCCCACCAAAAATGGCCCTATTACATCTAGATATTATAGATCTACCACCAAAAGAACGTATACTATACAACCATATTTTTGTAACTATAAGAATCCTACTAGCTGAAAATTGGAAAACTAAATATGTACCTGGTGCTGAGGAAATCATTAAGAGAGTCAATTTTAATCTATCGGCAGAAAAGAAATGGGCAATGAATACAGGGGTCCTTGAACCCTTTATGAGAAAGATAGAATATTGGTCTTTAATCTACCCAGAGACGGAAATTTTTGATTATTAATAACATAAGGTATGCAGATATGGAGATAAATAGATGCAAGACTTCTGTTCTCTTCCTCTCATATTTTTGGAGATAACGAGAAAAATAAAAATAGAAATCTTATTTTGGTTCTAATTCACTCTGATACAATGCTAACAAATGACTCAGGTTTAGGTTCTTTTTTGGTAATACTGAGTTTATGGAGAATAATAATAGAAGAAGAATGAAGAATATGTTCTGTTAAGTTTTCACTATCTTTATTAATAAAGTATAATACGGAATACTGTTTAGTATAAAACAATGTTCTAGATTTTGTAAGGTTGTTATCTTTTGTAGCCTAGTTCACCTGTCCTGCTGCCTAATTCATACTAAAATCTAACCTAGAAACCTGTCTGGATGGTTGCTGGTCAACCATCTAGTGGGGTGGATAAGATTGACAGCTAGACACTTTATTTATAGAAAAATGGCTCGGCTCCCTGGGATCTCTGTAGGGTGGTTTTATTCCCCCATTTCCCAGGTTGAGCTGAGTCCATTTGAGGAAAATATTGTACTATGGTGTTCTGGACTGCATACAAAATAGAGCTGTAGAAACATAGCTTAACCAGGCTTGTATGTATACTAACTTTGTACACCCATAACAAGAGATTCTGTTTAATATATATGATTATATATGTAATATATTATGTTATGTAAGATATATAAGACTTATTTATTAAGTCTGATGTTGTTAAAAATTTTCAAAAACTGTTCAATAAAAATTATTGAAACATAGATTAGAATCGAGAGCCAACGGTAAGTTTTCTATGTTAAACCATTACACCATTGAAAAACTGGTTACGTTTGCAATCGAAAGAAAAATGACTATAGTTGAAGAGGTAATGGCCCCTAAACTATGTTCTGGGATGAAAGTTACAGCTTCAGTGAAATCCGTTTGCAAATCGGAGTGATAGATTAGAATCGAGAGCCAACGGTAAGTTTTCTATGTTAAACCATTACACCATTGAAAAACTGGTTACGTTTGCAATCGAAAGAAAAATGACTATAGTTGAAGAGGTAATGGCCCCTAAACTATGTTCTGGGATGAAAGTTACAGCTTCAGTGAAATCCGTTTGCAAATCGGAGTGATAGATTAGAATCGAGAGCCAACGGTAAGTTTTCTATGTTAAACCATTACACCATTGAAAAACTGGTTACGTTTGCAATCGAAAGAAAAATGACTATAGTTGAAGAGGTAATGGCCCCTAAACTATGTTCTGGGATGAAAGTTACAGCTTCAGTGAAATCCGTTTGCAAATCGGAGTGATAGATTAGAATCGAGAGCCAACGGTAAGTTTTCTATGTTAAACCATTACACCATTGAAAAACTGGTTACGTTTGCAATCGAAAGAAAAATGACTATAGTTGAAGAGGTAATGGCCCCTAAACTATGTTCTGGGATGAAAGTTACAGCTTCAGTGAAATCCGTTTGCAAATCGGAGTGATAGATTAGAATCGAGAGCCAACGGTAAGTTTTCTATGTTAAACCATTACACCATTGAAAAACTGGTTACGTTTGCAATCGAAAGAAAAATGACTATAGTTGAAGAGGTAATGGCCCCTAAACTATGTTCTGGGATGAAAGTTACAGCTTCAGTGAAATCCGTTTGCAAATCGGAGTGATAGATTAGAATCGAGAGCCAACGGTAAGTTTTCTATGTTAAACCATTACACCATTGAAAAACTGGTTACGTTTGCAATCGAAAGAAAAATGACTATAGTTGAAGAGGTAATGGCCCCTAAACTATGTTCTGGGATGAAAGTTACAGCTTCAGTGAAATCCGTTTGCAAATCGGAGTGATAGATTAGAATCGAGAGCCAACGGTAAGTTTTCTATGTTAAACCATTACACCATTGAAAAACTGGTTACGTTTGCAATCGAAAGAAAAATGACTATAGTTGAAGAGGTAATGGCCCCTAAACTATGTTCTGGGATGAAAGTTACAGCTTCAGTGAAATCCGTTTGCAAATCGGAGTGATAGATTAGAATCGAGAGCCAACGGTAAGTTTTCTATGTTAAACCATTACACCATTGAAAAACTGGTTACGTTTGCAATCGAAAGAAAAATGACTATAGTTGAAGAGGTAATGGCCCCTAAACTATGTTCTGGGATGAAAGTTACAGCTTCAGTGAAATCCGTTTGCAAATCGGAGTGATAGATTAGAATCGAGAGCCAACGGTAAGTTTTCTATGTTAAACCATTACACCATTGAAAAACTGGTTACGTTTGCAATCGAAAGAAAAATGACTATAGTTGAAGAGGTAATGGCCCCTAAACTATGTTCTGGGATGAAAGTTACAGCTTCAGTGAATTCCGTTTGCAAATCGGAGTGATAGATTAGAATCGAGAGCCAACGGTAAGTTTTCTATGTTAAACCATTACACCATTGAAAAACTGGTTACGTTTGCAATCGAAAGAAAAATGACTATAGTTGAAGAGGTAATGGCCCCTAAACTATGTTCTGGGATGAAAGTTACAGCTTCAGTGAAATCCGTTTGCAAATCGGAGTGATAGATTAGAATCGAGAGCCAACGGTAAGTTTTCTATGTTAAACCATTACACCATTGAAAAACTGGTTACGTTTGCAATCGAAAGAAAAATGACTATAGTTGAAGAGGTAATGGCCCCTAAACTATGTTCTGGGATGAAAGTTACAGCTTCAGTGAAATCCGTTTGCAAATCGGAGTGATAGATTAGAATCGAGAGCCAACGGTAAGTTTTCTATGTTAAACCATTACACCATTGAAAAACTGGTTACGTTTGCAATCGAAAGAAAAATGACTATAGTTGAAGAGGTAATGGCCCCTAAACTATGTTCTGGGATGAAAGTTACAGCTTCAGTGAAATCCGTTTGCAAATCGGAGTGATAGATTAGAATCGAGAGCCAACGGTAAGTTTTCTATGTTAAACCATTACACCATTGAAAAACTGGTTACGTTTGCAATCGAAAGAAAAATGACTATAGTTGAAGAGGTAATGGCCCCTAAACTATGTTCTGGGATGAAAGTTACAGCTTCAGTGAAATCCGTTTGCAAATCGGAGTGATAGATTAGAATCGAGAGCCAACGGTAAGTTTTCTATGTTAAACCATTACACCATTGAAAAACTGGTTACGTTTGCAATCGAAAGAAAAATGACTATAGTTGAAGAGGTAATGGCCCCTAAACTATGTTCTGGGATGAAAGTTACAGCTTCAGTGAAATCCGTTTGCAAATCGGAGTGATAGATTAGAATCGAGAGCCAACGGTAAGTTTTCTATGTTAAACCATTACACCATTGAAAAACTGGTTACGTTTGCAATCGAAAGAAAAATGACTATAGTTGAAGAGGTAATGGCCCCTAAACTATGTTCTGGGATGAAAGTTACAGCTTCAGTGAAATCCGTTTGCAAATCGGAGTGATAGATTAGAATCGAGAGCCAACGGTAAGTTTTCTATGTTAAACCATTACACCATTGAAAAACTGGTTATGTTTGCAATTGAAAGAAAAATGACTATAGTTGAAGAGGTAATGGCCCCTAAACTATGTTCTGGGATGAAAGTTACAGCTTCAGTGAAATCCGTTTGCAAATCGGAGTGATAGATTAGAATCGAGAGCCAACGGTAAGTTTTCTATGTTAAACCATTACACCATTGAAAAACTGGTTACGTTTGCAATCGAAAGAAAAATGACTATAGTTGAAGAGGTAATGGCCCCTAAACTATGTTCTGGGATGAAAGTTACAGCTTCAGTGAAATCCGTTTGCAAATCGGAGTGATAGATTAGAATCGAGAGCCAACGGTAAGTTTTCTATGTTAAACCATTACACCATTGAAAAACTGGTTACGTTTGCAATCGAAAGAAAAATGACTATAGTTGAAGAGGTAATGGCCCCTAAACTATGTTCTGGGATGAAAGTTACAGCTTCAGTGAAATCCGTTTGCAAATCGGAGTGATAGATTAGAATCGAGAGCCAACGGTAAGTTTTCTATGTTAAACCATTACACCATTGAAAAACTGGTTACGTTTGCAATCGAAAGAAAAATGACTATAGTTGAAGAGGTAATGGCCCCTAAACTATGTTCTGGGATGAAAGTTACAGCTTCAGTGAAATCCGTTTGCAAATCGGAGTGATAGATTAGAATCGAGAGCCAACGGTAAGTTTTCTATGTTAAACCATTACACCATTGAAAAACTGGTTACGTTTGCAATCGAAAGAAAAATGACTATAGTTGAAGAGGTAATGGCCCCTAAACTATGTTCTGGGATGAAAGTTACAGCTTCAGTGAAATCCGTTTGCAAATCGGAGTGATAGATTAGAATCGAGAGCCAACGGTAAGTTTTCTATGTTAAACCATTACACCATTGAAAAACTGGTTACGTTTGCAATCGAAAGAAAAATGACTATAGTTGAAGAGGTAATGGCCCCTAAACTATGTTCTGGGATGAAAGTTACAGCTTCAGTGAAATCCGTTTGCAAATCGGAGTGATAGATTAGAATCGAGAGCCAACGGTAAGTTTTCTATGTTAAACCATTACACCATTGAAAAACTGGTTACGTTTGCAATCGAAAGAAAAATGACTATAGTTGAAGAGGTAATGGCCCCTAAACTATGTTCTGGGATGAAAGTTACAGCTTCAGTGAAATCCGTTTGCAAATCGGAGTGATAGATTAGAATCGAGAGCCAACGGTAAGTTTTCTATGTTAAACCATTACACCATTGAAAAACTGGTTACGTTTGCAATCGAAAGAAAAATGACTATAGTTGAAGAGGTAATGGCCCCTAAACTATGTTCTGGGATGAAAGTTACAGCTTCAGTGAAATCCGTTTGCAAATCGGAGTGATAGATTAGAATCGAGAGCCAACGGTAAGTTTTCTATGTTAAACCATTACACCATTGAAAAACTGGTTACGTTTGCAATCGAAAGAAAAATGACTATAGTTGAAGAGGTAATGGCCCCTAAACTATGTTCTGGGATGAAAGTTACAGCTTCAGTGAAATCCGTTTGCAAATCGGAGTGATAGATTAGAATCGAGAGCCAACGGTAAGTTTTCTAAGTTAAACCATTACACCATTGAAAAACTGGTTACGTTTGCAATCGAAAGAAAAATGACTATAGTTGAAGAGGTAATGGCCCCTAAACTATGTTCTGGGATGAAAGTTACAGCTTCAGTGAAATCCGTTAGCAAATCGGAGTGATAGATTAGAATCGAGAGCCAACGGTAAGTTTTCTATGTTAAACCATTACACCATTGAAAAACTGGTTACGTTTGCAATCGAAAGAAAAATGACTATAGTTGAAGAGGTAATGGCCCCTAAACTATGTTCTGGGATGAAAGTTACAGCTTCAGTGAAATCCGTTTGCAAATCGGAGTGATAGATTAGAATCGAGAGCCAACGGTAAGTTTTCTATGTTAAACCATTACACCATTGAAAAACTGGTTACGTTTGCAATCGAAAGAAAAATGACTATAGTTGAAGAGGTAATGGCCCCTAAACTATGTTCTGGGATGAAAGTTACAGCTTCAGTGAAATCCGTTAGCAAATCGGAGTGATAGATTAGAATCGAGAGGCAACGGTAAGTTTTCTATGTTAAACCATTACACCATTGAAAAACTGGATACGTTTGCAATCGAAAGAAAAATGACTATAGTTGAAGAGGTAATGGCCCCTAAACTATGTTCTGGGATGAAAGTTACAGCTTCAGTGAAATCCGTTAGCAAATCGGAGTGATAGATCAGAATCGAGAGGCAACGGTAAGTTTTCTATGTTAAACCATTACACCATTGAAAAACTGGTTACGTTTGCAATCGAAAGAAAAATGACTATAGTTGAAGAGGTAATGGCCCCTAAACTATGTTCTGGGATGAAAGTTACAACTTCAGTGAAATCCGTTAGCAAATCGGAGTGATAGATTAGAATCGAGAGGCAACGGTAAGTTTTCTATGTTAAACCATTACACCATTGAAAAACTGGTTACGTTTGCAATCGAAAGAAAAATGACTATAGTTGAAGAGGTAATGGCCCCTAAACTATGTTCTGGGATGAAAGTTACAGCTTCAGTGAAATCCGTTTGCAAATCGGAG
This sequence comes from Hyperolius riggenbachi, assembly GCF_040937935.1. NCBI lineage: Eukaryota > Metazoa > Chordata > Amphibia > Anura > Hyperoliidae > Hyperolius > Hyperolius riggenbachi. The sequence continues at coordinate 40,666 of NW_027152488.1, read as the reverse complement.
TGATAGATTAGAATCGAGAGCCAACGGTAAGTTTTCTATGTTAAACCATTACACCATTGAAAAACTGGTTACGTTTGCAATCGAAAGAAAAATGACTATAGTTGAAGAGGTAATGGCCCCTAAACTATGTTCTGGGATGAAAGTTACAGCTTCAGTGAAATCCGTTTGCAAATCGGAGTGATAGATTAGAATCGAGAGCCAACGGTAAGTTTTCTATGTTAAACCATTACACCATTGAAAAAGTGGTTACGTTTGCAATCGAAAGAAAAATGACTATAGTTGAAGAGGTAATGGCCCCTAAACTATGTTCTGGGATGAAAGTTACAGCTTCAGTGAAATCCGTTTGCAAATCGGAGTGATAGATTAGAATCGAGAGCCAACGGTAAGTTTTCTATGTTAAACCATTACACCATTGAAAAACTGGTTACGTTTGCAATCGAAAGAAAAATGACTATAGTTGAAGAGGTAATGGCCCCTAAACTATGTTCTGGGATGAAAGTTACAGCTTCAGTGAAATCCGTTTGCAAATCGGAGTGATAGATTAGAATCGAGAGCCAACGGTAAGTTTTCTATGTTAAACCATTACACCATTGAAAAACTGGTTACGTTTGCAATCGAAAGAAAAATGACTATAGTTGAAGAGGTAATGGCCCCTAAACTATGTTCTGGGATGAAAGTTACAGCTTCAGTGAAATCCGTTTGCAAATCGGAGTGATAGATTAGAATCGAGAGCCAACGGTAAGTTTTCTATGTTAAACCATTACACCATTGAAAAACTGGTTACGTTTGCAATCGAAAGAAAAATGACTATAGTTGAAGAGGTAATGGCCCCTAAACTATGTTCTGGGATGAAAGTTACAGCTTCAGTGAAATCCGTTTGCAAATCGGAGTGATAGATTAGAATCGAGAGCCAACGGTAAGTTTTCTATGTTAAACCATTACACCATTGAAAAACTGGTTACGTTTGCAATCGAAAGAAAAATGACTATAGTTGAAGAGGTAATGGCCCCTAAACTATGTTCTGGGATGAAAGTTACAGCTTCAGTGAAATCCGTTTGCAAATCGGAGTGATAGATTAGAATCGAGAGCCAACGGTAAGTTTTCTATGTTAAACCATTACACCATTGAAAAACTGGTTACGTTTGCAATCGAAAGAAAAATGACTATAGTTGAAGAGGTAATGGCCCCTAAACTATGTTCTGGGATGAAAGTTACAGCTTCAGTGAAATCCGTTTGCAAATCGGAGTGATAGATTAGAATCGAGAGCCAACGGTAAGTTTTCTATGTTAAACCATTACACCATTGAAAAACTGGTTACGTTTGCAATCGAAAGAAAAATGACTATAGTTGAAGAGGTAATGGCCCCTAAACTATGTTCTGGGATGAAAGTTACAGCTTCAGTGAAATCCGTTTGCAAATCGGAGTGATAGATTAGAATCGAGAGCCAACGGTAAGTTTTCTATGTTAAACCATTACACCATTGAAAAACTGGTTACGTTTGCAATCGAAAGAAAAATGACTATAGTTGAAGAGGTAATGGCCCCTAAACTATGTTCTGGGATGAAAGTTACAGCTTCAGTGAAATCCGTTAGCAAATCGGAGTGATAGATTAGAATCGAGAGCCAACGGTAAGTTTTCTATGTTAAACCATTACACCATTGAAAAACTGGTTACGTTTGCAATCGAAAGAAAAATGACTATAGTTGAAGAGGTAATGGCCCCTAAACTATGTTCTGGGATGAAAGTTACAGCTTCAGTGAAATCCGTTTGCAAATCGGAGTGATAGATTAGAATCGAGAGCCAACGGTAAGTTTTCTATGTTAAACCATTACACCATTGAAAAACTGGTTACGTTTGCAATCGAAAGAAAAATGACTATAGTTGAAGAGGTAATGGCCCCTAAACTATGTTCTGGGATGAAAGTTACAGCTTCAGTGAAATCCGTTAGCAAATCGGAGTGATAGATTAGAATCGAGAGGCAACGGTAAGTTTTCTATGTTAAACCATTACACCATTGAAAAACTGGTTACGTTTGCAATCGAAAGAAAAATGACTATAGTTGAAGAGGTAATGGCCCCTAAACTATGTTCTGGGATGAAAGTTACAGCTTCAGTGAAATCCGTTAGCAAATCGGAGTGATAGATCAGAATCGAGAGGCAACGGTAAGTTTTCTATGTTAAACCATTACACCATTGAAAAACTGGTTACGTTTGCAATCGAAAGAAAAATGACTATAGTTGAAGAGGTAATGGCCCCTAAACTATGTTCTGGGATGAAAGTTACAGCTTCAGTGAAATCCGTTTGCAAATCGGAGTGATAGATTAGAATCGAGAGCCAACGGTAAGTTTTCTATGTTAAACCATTACACCATTGAAAAACTGGTTACGTTTGCAATCGAAAGAAAAATGACTATAGTTGAAGAGGTAATGGCCCCTAAACTATGTTCTGGGATGAAAGTTACAGCTTCAGTGAAATCCGTTTGCAAATCGGAGTGATAGATTAGAATCGAGAGCCAACGGTAAGTTTTCTATGTTAAACCATTACACCATTGAAAAACTGGTTACGTTTGCAATCGAAAGAAAAATGACTATAGTTGAAGAGGTAATGGCCCCTAAACTATGTTCTGGGATGAAAGTTACAGCTTCAGTGAAATCCGTTTGCAAATCGGAGTGATAGATTAGAATCGAGAGCCAACGGTAAGTTTTCTATGTTAAACCATTACACCATTGAAAAACTGGTTACGTTTGCAATCGAAAGAAAAATGACTATAGTTGAAGAGGTAATGGCCCCTAAACTATGTTCTGGGATGAAAGTTACAGCTTCAGTGAAATCCGTTTGCAAATCGGAGTGATAGATTAGAATCGAGAGAGGGGGCGTGGCTACAGAGCATGGTGGCTGTCTGATCCATCAGCTCTGTAAAGGACACTGACAAAGCGGCTCACTGCGACTTCCACAGCACCCATCCACCGCTAAAAATGGCAGAGGATCGTCACAGAGACTCCCCGGAGTGGACCAGAGTGCAACCCAGGAGGAAAACTTATATTCCCAGACCAAGAAGACTGCTTGATCTTTTTGAGGAAGAAGAGCAAGATGGCGCCCGCCATGAGGACAGGGGACAATACCAAGGTACAGCACAGCGGATTCCAGCGCATCCAGGACGTTTTGATGCCCTTAGACATGGCGAAATGTCACCCACCCACACCACCTTGCCACCTAGAAGCTCCTTCCTTAGCACCCCAGAGTCCCCAGCTTCCAGAAGCAGAAGTCCGCTGAAGCAAGGAGGAATTCCGGAATTTAATACGGAATTCCGGAAAAAAGACACGGAAAGCATACGGAAAGAGGTAGGCCAAGCTGTAATAACATCATCTCCAGAGACCAGCTATACAGACCCCTTCCTTGACATCCCTGAGACTGATCAGCCACTTACACTAGCAATGATGAAGGGTCTAATGCAAACTTTTAGATCAGCTTGGCAATGTGATATGCAGGCAATGACAGAAGCCATGACAACTATTGCCATTAAAACAGACAAAAGAGTCTTTGGGTTAGAAGAGAAACTGAAGGTGGTTACAGTGGCATACAACGAGCTGGTAGAGTCTCATGAAGCTTTAGCTGTGGAGGTAAAGGAACTAAAAGAAAAACAGACAGATGCAGAAGATAGAAATAGGAGAAACAATATCAAGTTGAGAGGAATTCCTGAAAATGTAACTACAAGTCAGCTTAGAGACTATGTGGGAGACGTGTTAAAAACAACTTTGCCAACATCTTCTGACATTGATAGAATTGTAGACAGAGTACATAGGCTGCCTAAGCCTGCTCACTTGGGCCCAAATGTACCAAGGGATGTGATCATGCGGGTACATTACTACCATATTAAAGAAGCTTTCTTGGACACTACTAGAAAAGGCCAGAGACTGCCAAAACCATACCAAGATTTAATCCTATACTCAGACTTGTCACAAAACACTCTTAAAGCAAGAAGAGCTTTTTCTACTGTCACCACTACTTTAAGAGCCAACAAAATAGAATACTCATGGGGTTTCCCCACAAAACTGAGAGTAACAAGACAAGGAACCAGATATATATTTCATACACCTCAAGAAGGCCTGGACAAGATTGCAAATTGGAACATGCAGATCTCGGCTCCAAAGCACAGACCATATATCCAATCTATGGACACCACTCCTGCAGCTGACGATAAGGAGGAAGCTGGAAAATCCTCTGTTGCTGAAGCAAAAGACACTTGAAACATGATGGGATACTCAGTGTTCTTTTTTCACAAACTTTCCCCCCCAGAGAACTCTTCTCCATACTTTCTTTTTATTCTTCCCGGATACCATCTTGAGGAGGAGGAGAATTGTTCACACATATAGCCCACGGCTGTGGGCTAAGTTTCTGATGTTATGACCTGGATAGGTCATCAGTTTTTCTTGTTTGTTTTATATTATGTTGTTTTTGTTGTTGTAATTTTTATGTTTTTTCCTCTAGGTTGGACTGTTTTTGATGAGGATACTATTCCTAATATTTTTGCGAAATCTAGACTTTTTAGATTCTTTATACCTGTTTATGCATATTTCACTGATTTAACTGAAATTTTATATTTTATAGCAAAGAATATGTCATTTTTTCCATTTTTGAGCCCGCAACAATCTTTTCACTGCTTATCGCAGAGACGTAAAAAAATATGCAAAAAGGCTCATTTTTCAGTATTGCATGCATTAACTTCTTTTTCTCCCACCTTTTTAGTACATGCTTATAATTGTATTTTCTCCAAGAAAACTAAACAAGATACCATGAACACGTCAATTAGAACCTTGATTACCACCAAATGTAAGTGCATTATTTTTTGTATGTATGTCCAGAACCATTAAAATTGTATCTCTAAATGTGAGAGGGCTGAACTCGCACAGAAAGAGATATCTGACCCAAAAACTAAGTAAAGACGAGGGAGCTGATGTGATGTGCTTGCAGGAGACCCATCTTAACAAAGAGGGGTCTGCCAAGTTCAAGTTATATCAGTTTTCTACTATATTTCACTCTACACTAAAAACAAAGAAAAAGGCAGGGGTATGTATAGCAATAAAAGATTCAATAGGATTTGAATTGCAAGAATCATTCAGTAGCAAAGATGGTAGAATGATTGTTTTGGTTGGGAAAATAGATACTCAACTGTATACAATAGTCAACATATATGTCCCAAATAGTGGCCAAATTAGATTTTTGAACAAGAAATTTAAAAAAATTGATAAAATGTCCAAAGGTAATTTATTAGTTACAGGTGTTTTTAATTTAGTAGTTGACCCATTGATAGATTGCTCATATCAGAAGAAAAAATTTCCCTCTACCTTACGACCTACCCTTATGAACCATGAGTTATATGATGTCTGGAGATGTCTGCATCCAGGAGAGACTGACTACACTCATTATTCACCGGTTTTCAAATCTTATAATAGAATAGACTACTTGTTTACAGACAAATTCACACTCCCTTTAATTAAAAAAATTAATATTAATACAAGAACGTGGTCAGATCATTCCCCTATAGTATTTGAATTACAAGTGTTAGGCTCCCCACCCCCTACTTATACATGGAAAATGAATAAATATATTTTATACTCAGAACAATCAGCCCCACAAATTAAACAAAAAATAGAAGAATACTTTGAGCTAAACAATAGTAAGGACGTATCGAAAGCTACTATATGGAATGCCCATAAGGCATTTATAAGAGGAGTATTTATACAACAAGGCTCCATAGAAAAAAGAAAAAGAAAGGAAAAATATAATAATATCTTAAAAGAAATCAAAATTATGGAGAAGGCCATATTCGATAAAAAGGAAGTGACCCTAATACCTAAAGTAGAAGAAAAGAGAAAGGAACTTAGTGAAATGCTACACTGCCAATATGATAAGTGGCAATGTATCATGAAAGAAAATTGGTACTCAGATAGGGATAAGGCCGGTAAAATTATGGCAAGGAAGATTAAGGGACGAAGAATAGCTCATAGAATTCAAAAAATAAAACATCCAAAGAAAAATTTAACAGTGCATCACCCAAAAGAAATTGTAGATGCTTTGGCAACTTATTATGAATCTCTATACAACCTGAAACAAGATTCAGAAGTACATCAACCCACCCAAATAGAAATTAAAAAGTACTTAGATAGTGTGGATCTTCCCACACTAGATGAGTTTGAAAAAAACCAAATTAATATCCCCTTTCAAATGAATGAGGTTGAAAGAGCAATCAAATCCCTCAAAAGAAATAAATCCCCAGGTATAGATGGTTTCCTAGGTGAATATTATATGAAACATATGAATCTGCTGAAAGCCCCCTTAACAGATCTATATAACGAAGTAGCTAAATTAGGTACCTTCCCTAAAGAATCATTAGAAGCTGTAATTTCACTAATACCAAAAGAAGACAAAGATTTAACTGACCCCAGTAGCTACAGGCCCATCTCTTTATTAAATGTCGATTTAAAAATTTATGCAAAAATAATAGCCAATAGAATAGACCCCCTAATCCCGAAACTAATTCACTTAGATCAGGTAGGATTCGTTAAAAATAGAATGACCAGTGATGCTACTAGAAAAGTTTTGGCAATATTACATGAGCTAGAATGTAATAAAAGGCCTTCTCTGTTAGTCTCTTTGGACGCAGAGAAGGCCTTTGATAGAGTAAACTGGACATATTTATCCACTGTACTAAATAAATTCGGTTGTGATGGTTTCTTACACCAAGCCATAATGGCCCTCTATACCAAGCCTTCAGCTAGAGTGATCTCTTCAGGCTCTCTTTCTGATCCATTCAACATCACTAACGGTACAAGACAAGGCTGCCCCTTATCACCATCAATTTTTATCTTAACATTGGAGCCACTTGCTCAAAAAATTAGAGACAATAAATTAATAAAAGGAGTCAAGATTGGAGAGCAAGAGATGAAGTTAGGTTTATATGCGGATGACATATTGCTATATCTTCAGGATCCCAAAATATCATTAACAAATTTAGAATCAGAGCTCAACCTTTTTTCAGAGGTCTCATATTACAAACTAAATAAAAATAAAACTGTGATCCTTCCCTGTAATTTAGATACCAACTCAATAAACTCTCTTAAAAAAATATCCCAATATTCATGGACAGAAAAAGCATTTAAATATTTAGGTATCTACATCACACCCACCATTGGCCAAATTTATAAAACAAATTATGAACCCTGGATATATGGGCTTAAAACCCAATTAGATTTATTAGCAAAATTAGAATTTTCATGGCTAGGGAGAGTTGCAGCAGTAAAAATGATGATCCTCCCTAGACTATTATATTTATTTAGAAACCTTCCTGTTAAAGTACCCCAGAAATTTTTTACCCCTATACAAAAAATGATCAACAAATTTGTAATATGTAACAAATCACCCAGATTCTCGTATGACATACTAACCTTACATGCTTCTGACTTGGGCCTTGGAGTACCAGATATTGGTCTATACTATAGAGCAACTATTTTAGAGCAATCTAGAGAGATTTGGATCGAAAGTAACAAACAATGGGTAACACTAGAACAATTACAACATCCTATTGTCCCTTATAAGAGTTTACTGGAAACCAAACTTCTGTGGAAATCAACATTAAAAATTCCCAACCCCATTACAGCTAATACTGTCAAGATTTGGAAGGATTTTACTCAAAGATGCACAAAGAATCCTATATCCACCAAGCAAATACCTATCCCATTGGGTAATATCCACAATGTAATAAAAAAGATTTCCATAGAAAATTGGGTAGAGAAAGGAATAACGACCGTAGATAAACTACTCCAAGACTCAAAGATGAAAGCATTTCAAGATATTGTAGAAGAATATGACATTCCAAGGCCAGAAGAATATAAATATCTAAAAATTCAGAAATTTTTTAAATATCACTTCCCTACTCCTATATTATTTCCCCCACTCATAGCTAAACTTTTATCCCCAGACCAGCAGCATCTGAAAGGCACTGCAATATTTTACAGAACCTTGCTGACAAATAAGGGAGGCTCACCTCAATGGCAGCTCACAAAATGGCAACAATATTTCAGGGAAGACATAGAAAGGGAAGATTGGGAGAAATCTATGAGATCTCTGAAAAAGGCTTCTCATTGTATATCACATCATGAGAATTTACTTAAGATGCTATGGAGATGGTACCTGACTCCGAGTAAAATCTCCAAATTTGACTCCAATGTCTCACCTTTATGTTGGAGGGGATGTGGAGATGAAGGCACCTTGGAACATATTTACTGGGAATGTCCCAAATTACAAGAAATGTGGAAAGAAATTGAGCTAATATTAAAAAAACTACCAGTAAGCCTATCCCACATCCCACCAAAAATGGCCCTATTACATCTAGATATTATAGATCTACCACCAAAAGAACGTATACTATACAACCATATTTTTGTAACTATAAGAATCCTACTAGCTGAAAATTGGAAAACTAAATATGTACCTGGTGCTGAGGAAATCATTAAGAGAGTCAATTTTAATCTATCGGCAGAAAAGAAATGGGCAATGAATACAGGGGTCCTTGAACCCTTTATGAGAAAGATAGAATATTGGTCTTTAATCTACCCAGAGACGGAAATTTTTGATTATTAATAACATAAGGTATGCAGATATGGAGATAAATAGATGCAAGACTTCTGTTCTCTTCCTCTCATATTTTTGGAGATAACGAGAAAAATAAAAATAGAAATCTTATTTTGGTTCTAATTCACTCTGATACAATGCTAACAAATGACTCAGGTTTAGGTTCTTTTTTGGTAATACTGAGTTTATGGAGAATAATAATAGAAGAAGAATGAAGAATATGTTCTGTTAAGTTTTCACTATCTTTATTAATAAAGTATAATACGGAATACTGTTTAGTATAAAACAATGTTCTAGATTTTGTAAGGTTGTTATCTTTTGTAGCCTAGTTCACCTGTCCTGCTGCCTAATTCATACTAAAATCTAACCTAGAAACCTGTCTGGATGGTTGCTGGTCAACCATCTAGTGGGGTGGATAAGATTGACAGCTAGACACTTTATTTATAGAAAAATGGCTCGGCTCCCTGGGATCTCTGTAGGGTGGTTTTATTCCCCCATTTCCCAGGTTGAGCTGAGTCCATTTGAGGAAAATATTGTACTATGGTGTTCTGGACTGCATACAAAATAGAGCTGTAGAAACATAGCTTAACCAGGCTTGTATGTATACTAACTTTGTACACCCATAACAAGAGATTCTGTTTAATATATATGATTATATATGTAATATATTATGTTATGTAAGATATATAAGACTTATTTATTAAGTCTGATGTTGTTAAAAATTTTCAAAAACTGTTCAATAAAAATTATTGAAACATAGATTAGAATCGAGAGCCAACGGTAAGTTTTCTATGTTAAACCATTACACCATTGAAAAACTGGTTACGTTTGCAATCGAAAGAAAAATGACTATAGTTGAAGAGGTAATGGCCCCTAAACTATGTTCTGGGATGAAAGTTACAGCTTCAGTGAAATCCGTTTGCAAATCGGAGTGATAGATTAGAATCGAGAGCCAACGGTAAGTTTTCTATGTTAAACCATTACACCATTGAAAAACTGGTTACGTTTGCAATCGAAAGAAAAATGACTATAGTTGAAGAGGTAATGGCCCCTAAACTATGTTCTGGGATGAAAGTTACAGCTTCAGTGAAATCCGTTTGCAAATCGGAGTGATAGATTAGAATCGAGAGCCAACGGTAAGTTTTCTATGTTAAACCATTACACCATTGAAAAACTGGTTACGTTTGCAATCGAAAGAAAAATGACTATAGTTGAAGAGGTAATGGCCCCTAAACTATGTTCTGGGATGAAAGTTACAGCTTCAGTGAAATCCGTTTGCAAATCGGAGTGATAGATTAGAATCGAGAGCCAACGGTAAGTTTTCTATGTTAAACCATTACACCATTGAAAAACTGGTTACGTTTGCAATCGAAAGAAAAATGACTATAGTTGAAGAGGTAATGGCCCCTAAACTATGTTCTGGGATGAAAGTTACAGCTTCAGTGAAATCCGTTTGCAAATCGGAGTGATAGATTAGAATCGAGAGCCAACGGTAAGTTTTCTATGTTAAACCATTACACCATTGAAAAACTGGTTACGTTTGCAATCGAAAGAAAAATGACTATAGTTGAAGAGGTAATGGCCCCTAAACTATGTTCTGGGATGAAAGTTACAGCTTCAGTGAAATCCGTTTGCAAATCGGAGTGATAGATTAGAATCGAGAGCCAACGGTAAGTTTTCTATGTTAAACCATTACACCATTGAAAAACTGGTTACGTTTGCAATCGAAAGAAAAATGACTATAGTTGAAGAGGTAATGGCCCCTAAACTATGTTCTGGGATGAAAGTTACAGCTTCAGTGAAATCCGTTTGCAAATCGGAGTGATAGATTAGAATCGAGAGCCAACGGTAAGTTTTCTATGTTAAACCATTACACCATTGAAAAACTGGTTACGTTTGCAATCGAAAGAAAAATGACTATAGTTGAAGAGGTAATGGCCCCTAAACTATGTTCTGGGATGAAAGTTACAGCTTCAGTGAAATCCGTTTGCAAATCGGAGTGATAGATTAGAATCGAGAGCCAACGGTAAGTTTTCTATGTTAAACCATTACACCATTGAAAAACTGGTTACGTTTGCAATCGAAAGAAAAATGACTATAGTTGAAGAGGTAATGGCCCCTAAACTATGTTCTGGGATGAAAGTTACAGCTTCAGTGAAATCCGTTTGCAAATCGGAGTGATAGATTAGAATCGAGAGCCAACGGTAAGTTTTCTATGTTAAACCATTACACCATTGAAAAACTGGTTACGTTTGCAATCGAAAGAAAAATGACTATAGTTGAAGAGGTAATGGCCCCTAAACTATGTTCTGGGATGAAAGTTACAGCTTCAGTGAATTCCGTTTGCAAATCGGAGTGATAGATTAGAATCGAGAGCCAACGGTAAGTTTTCTATGTTAAACCATTACACCATTGAAAAACTGGTTACGTTTGCAATCGAAAGAAAAATGACTATAGTTGAAGAGGTAATGGCCCCTAAACTATGTTCTGGGATGAAAGTTACAGCTTCAGTGAAATCCGTTTGCAAATCGGAGTGATAGATTAGAATCGAGAGCCAACGGTAAGTTTTCTATGTTAAACCATTACACCATTGAAAAACTGGTTACGTTTGCAATCGAAAGAAAAATGACTATAGTTGAAGAGGTAATGGCCCCTAAACTATGTTCTGGGATGAAAGTTACAGCTTCAGTGAAATCCGTTTGCAAATCGGAGTGATAGATTAGAATCGAGAGCCAACGGTAAGTTTTCTATGTTAAACCATTACACCATTGAAAAACTGGTTACGTTTGCAATCGAAAGAAAAATGACTATAGTTGAAGAGGTAATGGCCCCTAAACTATGTTCTGGGATGAAAGTTACAGCTTCAGTGAAATCCGTTTGCAAATCGGAGTGATAGATTAGAATCGAGAGCCAACGGTAAGTTTTCTATGTTAAACCATTACACCATTGAAAAACTGGTTACGTTTGCAATCGAAAGAAAAATGACTATAGTTGAAGAGGTAATGGCCCCTAAACTATGTTCTGGGATGAAAGTTACAGCTTCAGTGAAATCCGTTTGCAAATCGGAGTGATAGATTAGAATCGAGAGCCAACGGTAAGTTTTCTATGTTAAACCATTACACCATTGAAAAACTGGTTACGTTTGCAATCGAAAGAAAAATGACTATAGTTGAAGAGGTAATGGCCCCTAAACTATGTTCTGGGATGAAAGTTACAGCTTCAGTGAAATCCGTTTGCAAATCGGAGTGATAGATTAGAATCGAGAGCCAACGGTAAGTTTTCTATGTTAAACCATTACACCATTGAAAAACTGGTTACGTTTGCAATCGAAAGAAAAATGACTATAGTTGAAGAGGTAATGGCCCCTAAACTATGTTCTGGGATGAAAGTTACAGCTTCAGTGAAATCCGTTTGCAAATCGGAGTGATAGATTAGAATCGAGAGCCAACGGTAAGTTTTCTATGTTAAACCATTACACCATTGAAAAAACTGGTTACGTTTGCAATCGAAAGAAAAATGACTATAGTTGAAGAGGTAATGGCCCCTAAACTATGTTCTGGGATGAAAGTTACAGCTTCAGTGAAATCCGTTTGCAAATCGGAGTGATAGATTAGAATCGAGAGCCAACGGTAAGTTTTCTATGTTAAACCATTACACCATTGAAAAACTGGTTACGTTTGCAATCGAAAGAAAAATGACTATAGTTGAAGAGGTAATGGCCCCTAAACTATGTTCTGGGATGAAAGTTACAGCTTCAGTGAAATCCGTTTGCAAATCGGAGTGATAGATTAGAATCGAGAGCAACGGTAAGTTTTCTATGTTAAACCATTACACCATTGAAAAACTGGTTACGTTTGCAATCGAAAGAAAAATGACTATAGTTGAAGAGGTAATGGCCCCTAAACTATGTTCTGGGATGAAAGTTACAGCTTCAGTGAAATCCGTTTGCAAATCGGAGTGATAGATTAGAATCGAGAGCCAACGGTAAGTTTTCTATGTTAAACCATTACACCATTGAAAAACTGGTTACGTTTGCAATCGAAAGAAAAATGACTATAGTTGAAGAGGTAATGGCCCCTAAACTATGTTCTGGGATGAAAGTTACAGCTTCAGTGAAATCCGTTTGCAAATCGGAGTGATAGATTAGAATCGAGAGCCAACGGTAAGTTTTCTATGTTAAACCATTACACCATTGAAAAACTGGTTACGTTTGCAATCGAAAGAAAAATGACTATAGTTGAAGAGGTAATGGCCCCTAAACTATGTTCTGGGATGAAAGTTACAGCTTCAGTGAAATCCGTTTGCAAATCGGAGTGATAGATTAGAATCGAGAGCCAACGGTAAGTTTTCTATGTTAAACCATTACACCATTGAAAAACTGGTTACGTTTGCAATCGAAAGAAAAATGACTATAGTTGAAGAGGTAATGGCCCCTAAACTATGTTCTGGGATGAAAGTTACAGCTTCAGTGAAATCCGTTTGCAAATCGGAGTGATAGATTAGAATCGAGAGCCAACGGTAAGTTTTCTATGTTAAACCATTACACCATTGAAAAACTGGTTACGTTTGCAATCGAAAGAAAAATGACTATAGTTGAAGAGGTAATGGCCCCTAAACTATGTTCTGGGATGAAAGTTACAGCTTCAGTGAAATCCGTTTGCAAATCGGAGTGATAGATTAGAATCGAGAGCCAACGGTAAGTTTTCTATGTTAAACCATTACACCATTGAAAAACTGGTTACGTTTGCAATCGAAAGAAAAATGACTATAGTTGAAGAGGTAATGGCCCCTAAACTATGTTCTGGGATGAAAGTTACAGCTTCAGTGAAATCCGTTTGCAAATCGGAGTGATAGATTAGAATCGAGAGCCAACGGTAAGTTTTCTATGTTAAACCATTACACCATTGAAAAACTGGTTACGTTTGCAATCGAAAGAAAAATGACTATAGTTGAAGAGGTAATGGCCCCTAAACTATGTTCTGGGATGAAAGTTACAGCTTCAGTGAAATCCGTTTGCAAATCGGAGTGATAGATTAGAATCGAGAGGCCAACGGTAAGTTTTCTATGTTAAACCATTACACCATTGAAAAACTGGTTACGTTTGCAATCGAAAGAAAAATGACTATAGTTGAAGAGGTAATGGCCCCTAAACTATGTTCTGGGATGAAAGTTACAGCTTCAGTGAAATCCGTTAGCAAATCGGAGTGATAGATTAGAATCGAGAGCCAACGGTAAGTTTTCTATGTTAAACCATTACACCATTGAAAAACTGGTTACGTTTGCAATCGAAAGAAAAATGACTATAGTTGAAGAGGTAATGGCCCCTAAACTATGTTCTGGGATGAAAGTTACAGCTTCAGTGAAATCCGTTTGCAAATCGGAGTGATAGATTAGAATCGAGAGCCAACGGTAAGTTTTCTATGTTAAACCATTACACCATTGAAAAACTGGTTACGTTTGCAATCGAAAGAAAAATGACTATAGTTGAAGAGGTAATGGCCCCTAAACTATGTTCTGGGATGAAAGTTACAGCTTCAGTGAAATCCGTTAGCAAATCGGAGTGATAGATTAGAATCGAGAGGCAACGGTAAGTTTTCTATGTGTAAACCATTACACCATTGAAAAACTGGTTACGTTTGCAATCGAAAGAAAAATGACTATAGTTGAAGAGGTAATGGCCCCTAAACTATGTTCTGGGATGAAAGTTACAGCTTCAGTGAAATCCGTTAGCAAATCGGAGTGATAGATTAGAATCGAGAGGCCAACGGTAAGTTTTCTATGTTAAACCATTACACCATTGAAAAACTGGTTACGTTTGCAATCGAAAGAAAAATGACTATAGTTGAAGAGGTAATGGCCCCTAAACTATGTTCTGGGATGAAAGTTACAGCTTCAGTGAAATCCGTTTGCAAATCGGAGTGATAGATTAGAATCGAGAGCCAACGGTAAGTTTTCTATGTTAAACCATTACACCATTGAAAAACTGGTTACGTTTGCAATCGAAAGAAAAATGACTATAGTTGAAGAGGTAATGGCCCCTAAACTATGTTCTGGGATGAAAGTTACAGCTTCAGTGAAATCCGTTTGCAAATCGGAGTGATAGATTAGAATCGAGAGCCAACGGTAAGTTTTCTATGTTAAACCATTACACCATTGAAAAACTGGTTACGTTTGCAATCGAAAGAAAAATGACTATAGTTGAAGAGGTAATGGCCCCTAAACTATGTTCTGGGATGAAAGTTACAGCTTCAGTGAAATCCGTTTGCAAATCGGAGTGATAGATTAGAATCGAGAGCCAACGGTAAGTTTTCTATGTTAAACCATTACACCATTGAAAAACTGGTTACGTTTGCAATCGAAAGAAAAATGACTATAGTTGAAGAGGTAATGGCCCCTAAACTATGTTCTGGGATGAAAGTTACAGCTTCAGTGAAATCCGTTTGCAAATCGGAGTGATAGATTAGAATCGAGAGCCAACGGTAAGTTTTCTATGTTAAACCATTACACCATTGAAAAACTGGTTACGTTTGCAATCGAAAGAAAAATGACTATAGTTGAAGAGGTAATGGCCCCTAAACTATGTTCTGGGATGAAAGTTACAGCTTCAGTGAAATCCGTTTGCAAATCGGAGTGATAGATTAGAATCGAGAGCCAACGGTAAGTTTTCTATGTTAAACCATTACACCATTGAAAAACTGGTTACGTTTGCAATCGAAAGAAAAATGACTATAGTTGAAGAGGTAATGGCCCCTAAACTATGTTCTGGGATGAAAGTTACAGCTTCAGTGAAATCCGTTTGCAAATCGGAGTGATAGATTAGAATCGAGAGCCAACGGTAAGTTTTCTATGTTAAACCATTACACCATTGAAAAACTGGTTACGTTTGCAATCGAAAGAAAAATGACTATAGTTGAAGAGGTAATGGCCCCTAAACTATGTTCTGGGATGAAAGTTACAGCTTCAGTGAAATCCGTTTGCAAATCGGAGTGATAGATTAGAATCGAGAGCCAACGGTAAGTTTTCTATGTTAAACCATTACACCATTGAAAAACTGGTTACGTTTGCAATCGAAAGAAAAATGACTATAGTTGAAGAGGTAATGGCCCCTAAACTATGTTCTGGGATGAAAGTTACAGCTTCAGTGAAATCCGTTTGCAAATCGGAGTGATAGATTAGAATCGAGAGCCAACGGTAAGTTTTCTATGTTAAACCATTACACCATTGAAAAACTGGTTACGTTTGCAATCGAAAGAAAAATGACTATAGTTGAAGAGGTAATGGCCCCTAAACTATGTTCTGGGATGAAAGTTACAGCTTCAGTGAAATCCGTTTGCAAATCGGAGTGATAGATTAGAATCGAGAGCCAACGGTAAGTTTTCTATGTTAAACCATTACACCATTGAAAAACTGGTTACGTTTGCAATCGAAAGAAAAATGACTATAGTTGAAGAGGTAATGGCCCCTAAACTATGTTCTGGGATGAAAGTTACAGCTTCAGTGAAATCCGTTTGCAAATCGGAGTGATAGATTAGAATCGAGAGCCAACGGTAAGTTTTCTATGTTAAACCATTACACCATTGAAAAACTGGTTACGTTTGCAATCGAAAGAAAAATGACTATAGTTGAAGAGGTAATGGCCCCTAAACTATGTTCTGGGATGAAAGTTACAGCTTCAGTGAAATCCGTTTGCAAATCGGAGTGATAGATTAGAATCGAGAGCCAACGGTAAGTTTTCTATGTTAAACCATTACACCATTGAAAAACTGGTTACGTTTGCAATCGAAAGAAAAATGACTATAGTTGAAGAGGTAATGGCCCCTAAACTATGTTCTGGGATGAAAGTTACAGCTTCAGTGAAATCCGTTTGCAAATCGGAGTGATAGATTAGAATCGAGAGCCAACGGTAAGTTTTCTATGTTAAACCATTACACCATTGAAAAACTGGTTACGTTTGCAATCGAAAGAAAAATGACTATAGTTGAAGAGGTAATGGCCCCTAAACTATGTTCTGGGATGAAAGTTACAGCTTCAGTGAAATCCGTTTGCAAATCGGAGTGATAGATTAGAATCGAGAGCCAACGGTAAGTTTTCTATGTTAAACCATTACACCATTGAAAAACTGGTTACGTTTGCAATCGAAAGAAAAATGACTATAGTTGAAGAGGTAATGGCCCCTAAACTATGTTCTGGGATGAAAGTTACAGCTTCAGTGAAATCCGTTTGCAAATCGGAGTGATAGATTAGAATCGAGAGCCAACGGTAAGTTTTCTATGTTAAACCATTACACCATTGAAAAACTGGTTACGTTTGCAATCGAAAGAAAAATGACTATAGTTGAAGAGGTAATGGCCCCTAAACTATGTTCTGGGATGAAAGTTACAGCTTCAGTGAAATCCGTTTGCAAATCGGAGTGATAGATTAGAATCGAGAGCCAACGGTAAGTTTTCTATGTTAAACCATTACACCATTGAAAAACTGGTTACGTTTGCAATCGAAAGAAAAATGACTATAGTTGAAGAGGTAATGGCCCCTAAACTATGTTCTGGGATGAAAGTTACAGCTTCAGTGAAATCCGTTTGCAAATCGGAGTGATAGATTAGAATCGAGAGCCAACGGTAAGTTTTCTATGTTAAACCATTACACCATTGAAAAACTGGTTACGTTTGCAATCGAAAGAAAAATGACTATAGTTGAAGAGGTAATGGCCCCTAAACTATGTTCTGGGATGAAAGTTACAGCTTCAGTGAAATCCGTTTGCAAATCGGAGTGATAGATTAGAATCGAGAGCCAACGGTAAGTTTTCTATGTTAAACCATTACACCATTGAAAAACTGGTTACGTTTGCAATCGAAAGAAAAATGACTATAGTTGAAGAGGTAATGGCCCCTAAACTATGTTCTGGGATGAAAGTTACAGCTTCAGTGAAATCCGTTTGCAAATCGGAGTGATAGATTAGAATCGAGAGCCAACGGTAAGTTTTCTATGTTAAACCATTACACCATTGAAAAACTGGTTACGTTTGCAATCGAAAGAAAAATGACTATAGTTGAAGAGGTAATGGCCCCTAAACTATGTTCTGGGATGAAAGTTACAGCTTCAGTGAAATCCGTTTGCAAATCGGAGTGATAGATTAGAATCGAGAGCCAACGGTAAGTTTTCTATGTTAAACCATTACACCATTGAAAAACTGGTTACGTTTGCAATCGAAAGAAAAATGACTATAGTTGAAGAGGTAATGGCCCCTAAACTATGTTCTGGGATGAAAGTTACAGCTTCAGTGAAATCCGTTTGCAAATCGGAGTGATAGATTAGAATCGAGAGCCAACGGTAAGTTTTCTATGTTAAACCATTACACCATTGAAAAACTGGTTACGTTTGCAATCGAAAGAAAAATGACTATAGTTGAAGAGGTAATGGCCCCTAAACTATGTTCTGGGATGAAAGTTACAGCTTCAGTGAAATCCGTTTGCAAATCGGAGTGATAGATTAGAATCGAGAGCCAACGGTAAGTTTTCTATGTTAAACCATTACACCATTGAAAAACTGGTTACGTTTGCAATCGAAAGAAAAATGACTATAGTTGAAGAGGTAATGGCCCCTAAACTATGTTCTGGGATGAAAGTTACAGCTTCAGTGAAATCCGTTTGCAAATCGGAGTGATAGATTAGAATCGAGAGCCAACGGTAAGTTTTCTATGTTAAACCATTACACCATTGAAAAACTGGTTACGTTTGCAATCGAAAGAAAAATGACTATAGTTGAAGAGGTAATGGCCCCTAAACTATGTTCTGGGATGAAAGTTACAGCTTCAGTGAAATCCGTTTGCAAATCGGAGTGATAGATTAGAATCGAGAGCCAACGGTAAGTTTTCTATGTTAAACCATTACACCATTGAAAAACTGGTTACGTTTGCAATCGAAAGAAAAATGACTATAGTTGAAGAGGTAATGGCCCCTAAACTATGTTCTGGGATGAAAGTTACAGCTTCAGTGAAATCCGTTTGCAAATCGGAGTGATAGATTAGAATCGAGAGCCAACGGTAAGTTTTCTATGTTAAACCATTACACCATTGAAAAACTGGTTACGTTTGCAATCGAAAGAAAAATGACTATAGTTGAAGAGGTAATGGCCCCTAAACTATGTTCTGGGATGAAAGTTACAGCTTCAGTGAAATCCGTTTGCAAATCGGAGTGATAGATTAGAATCGAGAGCCAACGGTAAGTTTTCTATGTTAAACCATTACACCATTGAAAAACTGGTTACGTTTGCAATCGAAAGAAAAATGACTATAGTTGAAGAGGTAATGGCCCCTAAACTATGTTCTGGGATGAAAGTTACAGCTTCAGATGAAATCCGTTTGCAAATCGGAGTGATAGATTAGAATCGAGAGCCAACGGTAAGTTTTCTATGTTAAACCATTACACCATTGAAAAACTGGTTACGTTTGCAATCGAAAGAAAAATGACTATAGTTGAAGAGGTAATGGCCCCTAAACTATGTTCTGGGATGAAAGTTACAGCTTCAGTGAAATCCGTTTGCAAATCGGAGTGATAGATTAGAATCGAGAGCCAACGGTAAGTTTTCTATGTTAAACCATTACACCATTGAAAAACTGGTTACGTTTGCAATCGAAAGAAAAATGACTATAGTTGAAGAGGTAATGGCCCCTAAACTATGTTCTGGGATGAAAGTTACAGCTTCAGTGAAATCCGTTTGCAAATCGGAGTGATAGATTAGAATCGAGAGCCAACGGTAAGTTTTCTATGTTAAACCATTACACCATTGAAAAACTGGTTACGTTTGCAATCGAAAGAAAAATGACTATAGTTGAAGAGGTAATGGCCCCTAAACTATGTTCTGGGATGAAAGTTACAGCTTCAGTGAAATCCGTTTGCAAATCGGAGTGATAGATTAGAATCGAGAGCCAACGGTAAGTTTTCTATGTTAAACCATTACACCATTGAAAAACTGGTTACGTTTGCAATCGAAAGAAAAATGACTATAGTTGAAGAGGTAATGGCCCCTAAACTATGTTCTGGGATGAAAGTTACAGCTTCAGTGAAATCCGTTTGCAAATCGGAGTGATAGATTAGAATCGAGAGCCAACGGTAAGTTTTCTATGTTAAACCATTACACCATTGAAAAACTGGTTATGTTTGCAATCGAAAGAAAAATGACTATAGTTGAAGAGGTAATGGCCCCTAAACTATGTTCTGGGATGAAAGTTACAGCTTCAGTGAAATCCGTTTGCAAATCGGAGTGATAGATTAGAATCGAGAGCCAACGGTAAGTTTTCTATGTTAAACCATTACACCATTGAAAAACTGGTTACGTTTGCAATCGAAAGAAAAATGACTATAGTTGAAGAAGTAATGGCCCCTAAACTATGTTCTGGGATGAAAGTTACAGCTTCAGTGAAATCCGTTTGCAAATCGGAGTGATAGATTAGAATCGAGAGCCAACGGTAAGTTTTCTATGTTAAACCATTACACCATTGAAAAACTGGTTACGTTTGCAATCGAAAGAAAAATGACTATAGTTGAAGAGGTAATGGCCCCTAAACTATGTTCTGGGATGAAAGTTACAGCTTCAGTGAAATCCGTTTGCAAATCGGAGTGATAGATTAGAATCGAGAGCCAACGGTAAGTTTTCTATGTTAAACCATTACACCATTGAAAAACTGGTTACGTTTGCAATCGAAAGAAAAATGACTGTAGTTGAAGAGGTAATGGCCCCTAAACTATGTTCTGGGATGAAAGTTACAGCTTCAGTGAAATCCGTTTGCAAATCGGAGTGATAGATTAGAATCGAGAGCCAACGGTAAGTTTTCTATGTTAAACCATTACACCATTGAAAAACTGGTTACGTTTGCAATCGAAAGAAAAATGACTGTAGTTGAAGAGGTAATGGCCCCTAAACTATGTTCTGGGATGAAAGTTACAGCTTCAGTGAAATCCGTTTGCAAATCGGAGTGATAGATTAGAATCGAGAGCCAACGGTAAGTTTTCTATGTTAAACCATTACACCATTGAAAAACTGGTTATGTTTGCAATCGAAAGAAAAATGACTATAGTTGAAGAGGTAATGGCCCCTAAACTATGTTCTGGGATGAAAGTTACAGCTTCAGTGAAATCCGTTTGCAAATCGGAGTGATAGATTAGAATCGAGAGCCAACGGTAAGTTTTCTATGTTAAACCATTACACCATTAAAAAACTGGTTACGTTTGCAATCGAAAGAAAAATGACTATAGTTGAAGAGGTAATGGCCCCTAAACTATGTTCTGGGATGAAAGTTACAGCTTCAGTGAAATCCGTTTGCAAATCGGAGTGATAGATTAGAATCGAGAGCCAACGGTAAGTTTTCTATGTTAAACCATTACACCATTGAAAAACTGGTTACGTTTGCAATCGAAAGAAAAATGACTATAGTTGAAGAGGTAATGGCCCCTAAACTATGTTCTGGGATGAAAGTTACAGCTTCAGTGAAATCCGTTTGCAAATCGGAGTGATAGATTAGAATCGAGAGCCAACGGTAAGTTTTCTATGTTAAACCATTACACCATTGAAAAACTGGTTACGTTTGCAATCGAAAGAAAAATGACTATAGTTGAAGAGGTAATGGCCCCTAAACTATGTTCTGGGATGAAAGTTACAGCTTCAGTGAAATCCGTTTGCAAATCGGAGTGATAGATTAGAATCGAGAGCCAACGGTAAGTTTTCTATGTTAAACCATTACACCATTGAAAAACTGGTTACGTTTGCAATCGAAAGAAAAATGACTATAGTTGAAGAGGTAATGGCCCCTAAACTATGTTCTGGGATGAAAGTTAGAGCTTCAGTGAAATCCGTTTGCAAATCGGAGTGATAGATTAGAATCGAGAGCCAACGGTAAGTTTTCTATGTTAACCATTGAAAAACTGGTTACGTTTGCAATTGAAAGAAAAATGACTATAGTTGAAGAAATAATGGCCCCTAAACTATGTTCTGGGATGAAAGTTACAGCTTCAGTGAAATCCGTTTGCAAATCGGAGTGATAGATTAGAATCTAGAGCCAACGGTAAGTTTTCTATGTTAAACCATTACACCATTGAAAAACTGGTTACGTTTGCAATTGAAAGAAAAATGACTATAGTTGAAGAAGTAATGGCCCCTAAACTATGTTCTGGGATGAAAGTTACAGCTTCAGTGAAATCCGTTTGCAAATCGGAGTGATAGATTAGAATCTAGAGCCAACGGTAAGTTTTCTATGTTAAACCATTACACCATTGAAAAACTGGTTACGTTTGCAATTGAAAGAAAAATGACTATAGTTGAAGAAGTAATGGCCCCTAAACTATGTTCTGGGCTGAAAGTTACAGCTTCAGTGAAATCCGTTTGCAAATCGGAGTGATAGATTAGAATCTAGAGCCAACGGTAAGTTTTCTATGTTAAACCATTACACCATTGAAAAACTGGTTACGTTTGCAATCGAAAGAAAAATGACTATAGTTGAAGAAGTAATGGCCCCTAAACTATGTTCTGGGATGAAAGTTACAGCTTCAGTGAAATCCGTTTGCAAATCGGAGTGATAGATTAGAATCTAGAGCCAACGGTAAGTTTTCTATGTTAAACCATTACACCATTGAAAAACTGGTTACGTTTGCAATTGAAAGAAAAATGACTATAGTTGAAGAAGTAATGGCCCCTAAACTATGTTCTGGGATGAAAGTTACAGCTTCAGTGAAATCCGTTTGCAAATCGGAGTAATAGATTAGAATCTAGAGCCAACGGTAAGTTTTCTATGTTAAACCATTACACCATTGAAAAACTGGTTACGTTTGCAATTGAAAGAAAAATGACTATAGTTGAAGAAGTAATGGCCCTTAAACTATGTTCTGGGATGAAAGTTACAGCTTCAGTGAAATCCGTTTGCAAATCGGAGTGATAGATTAGAATCTAGAGCCAACGGTAAGTTTTCTATGTTAAACCATTACACCATTGAAAAACTGGTTACGTTTGCAATTGAAAGAAAAATGACTATAGTTGAAGAAGTAATGGCCCCTAAACTATGTTCTGGGATGAAAGGTACAGCTTCAGTGAAATCCGTTTGCAAATCGGAGTGATAGATTAGAATCTAGAGCCAACGGTAAGTTTTCTATGTTAAACCATTACACCATTGAAAAACTGGTTACGTTTGCAATTGAAAGAAAAATGACTATAGTTGAAGAAGTAATGGCCCCTAAACTATGTTCTGGGATGAAAGTTACAGCTTCAGTGAAATCTGTTTGCAAATCGGAGTGATAGATTAGAATCTAGAGCCAACGGTAAGTTTTCTATGTTAAACCATTACACCATTGAAAAACTGGTTACGTTTGCAATTGAAAGAAAAATGACTATAGTTGAAGAAGTAATGGCCCCTAAACTATGTTCTGGGATGAAAGTTACAGCTTCAGTGAAATCCGTTTGCAAATCGGAGTGATAGATTAGAATCTAGAGCCAACGGTAAGTTTTCTATGTTAAACCATTACACCATTGAAAAACTGGTTACGTTTGCAATTGAAAGCAAAATGACTATAGTTGAAGAAGTAATGGCCCTTAAACTATGTTCTGGGATGAAAGTTACAGCTTCAGTGAAATCCGTTTGCAAATCGGAGTGATAGATTAGAATCTAGAGCCAACGGTAAGTTTTCTATGTTAAACCATTACACCATTGAAAAACTGGTTACGTTTGCAATCGAAAGAAAAATGACTATAGTTGAAGAAGTAATGGCCCCTAAACTATGTTCTGGGATGAAAGTTACAGCTTCAGTGAAATCCGTTTGCAAATCGGAGTGATAGATTAGAATCTAGAGCCAACGGTAAGTTTTCTATGTTAAACCATTACACCATTGAAAAACTGGTTACGTTTGCAATTGAAAGAAAAATGACTATAGTTGAAGAAGTAATGGCCCCTAAACTATGTTCTGGGATGAAAGTTACAGCTTCAGTGAAATCCGTTTGCAAATCGGAGTAATAGATTAGAATCTAGAGCCAACGGTAAGTTTTCTATGTTAAACCATTACACCATTGAAAAACTGGTTACGTTTGCAATTGAAAGAAAAATGACTATAGTTGAAGAAGTAATGGCCCCTAAACTATGTTCTGGGATGAAAGTTACAGCTTCAGTGAAATCTGTTTGCAAATCGGAGTGATAGATTAGAATCTAGAGCCAACGGTAAGTTTTCTATGTTAAACCATTACACCATTGAAAAACTGGTTACGTTTGCAATTGAAAGAAAAATGACTATAGTTGAAGAAGTAATGGCCCCTAAACTATGTTCTGGGATGAAAGTTACAGCTTCAGTGAAATCCGTTTGCAAATCGGAGTGATAGATTAGAATCGAGAGCCAACGGTAAGTTTTCTATGTTAAACCATTACACCATTGAAAAACTGGTTATGTTTGCAATCGAAAGAAAAATGACTATAGTTGAAGAGGTAATGGCCCCTAAACTATGTTCTGGGATGAAAGTTACAGCTTCAGTGAAATCCGTTTGCAAATCGGAGTGATAGATTAGAATCGAGAGCCAACGGTAAGTTTTCTATGTTAAACCATTACACCATTGAAAAACTGGTTACGTTTGCAATCGAAAGAAAAATGACTATAGTTGAAGAAGTAATGGCCCCTAAACTATGTTCTGGGATGAAAGTTACAGCTTCAGTGAAATCCGTTTGCAAATCGGAGTGATAGATTAGAATCGAGAGCCAACGGTAAGTTTTCTATGTTAAACCATTACACCATTGAAAAACTGGTTACGTTTGCAATCGAAAGAAAAATGACTATAGTTGAAGAGGTAATGGCCCCTAAACTATGTTCTGGGATGAAAGTTACAGCTTCAGTGAAATCCGTTTGCAAATCGGAGTGATAGATTAGAATCGAGAGCCAACGGTAAGTTTTCTATGTTAAACCATTACACCATTGAAAAACTGGTTACGTTTGCAATCGAAAGAAAAATGACTGTAGTTGAAGAGGTAATGGCCCCTAAACTATGTTCTGGGATGAAAGTTACAGCTTCAGTGAAATCCGTTTGCAAATCGGAGTGATAGATTAGAATCGAGAGCCAACGGTAAGTTTTCTATGTTAAACCATTACACCATTGAAAAACTGGTTACGTTTGCAATCGAAAGAAAAATGACTGTAGTTGAAGAGGTAATGGCCCCTAAACTATGTTCTGGGATGAAAGTTACAGCTTCAGTGAAATCCGTTTGCAAATCGGAGTGATAGATTAGAATCGAGAGCCAACGGTAAGTTTTCTATGTTAAACCATTACACCATTGAAAAACTGGTTATGTTTGCAATCGAAAGAAAAATGACTATAGTTGAAGAGGTAATGGCCCCTAAACTATGTTCTGGGATGAAAGTTACAGCTTCAGTGAAATCCGTTTGCAAATCGGAGTGATAGATTAGAATCGAGAGCCAACGGTAAGTTTTCTATGTTAAACCATTACACCATTGAAAAACTGGTTACGTTTGCAATCGAAAGAAAAATGACTATAGTTGAAGAGGTAATGGCCCCTAAACTATGTTCTGGGATGAAAGTTACAGCTTCAGTGAAATCCGTTTGCAAATCGGAGTGATAGATTAGAATCGAGAGCCAACGGTAAGTTTTCTATGTTAAACCATTACACCATTGAAAAACTGGTTACGTTTGCAATCGAAAGAAAAATGACTATAGTTGAAGAGGTAATGGCCCCTAAACTATGTTCTGGGATGAAAGTTACAGCTTCAGTGAAATCCGTTTGCAAATCGGAGTGATAGATTAGAATCGAGAGCCAACGGTAAGTTTTCTATGTTAAACCATTACACCATTGAACAACTGGTTACGTTTGCAATCGAAAGAAAAATGACTATAGTTGAAGAGGTAATGGCCCCTAAACTATGTTCTGGGATGAAAGTTACAGCTTCAGTGAAATCCGTTTGCAAATCGGAGTG
The DNA here is from genome assembly GCF_040937935.1 of Hyperolius riggenbachi. Classification (NCBI taxonomy): domain Eukaryota; kingdom Metazoa; phylum Chordata; class Amphibia; order Anura; family Hyperoliidae; genus Hyperolius; species Hyperolius riggenbachi. The sequence goes on along the minus strand of NW_027152488.1, from coordinate 15,086 downwards.
ATAGATTAGAATCGAGAGCCAACGGTAAGTTTTCTATGTTAAACCATTACACCATTGAAAAACTGGTTACGTTTGCAATCGAAAGAAAAATGACTATAGTTGAAGAGGTAATGGCCCCTAAACTATGTTCTGGGATGAAAGTTACAGCTTCAGTGAAATCCGTTTGCAAATCGGAGTGATAGATTAGAATCGAGAGCCAACGGTAAGTTTTCTATGTTAACCATTGAAAAACTGGTTACGTTTGCAATTGAAAGAAAAATGACTATAGTTGAAGAAATAATGGCCCCTAAACTATGTTCTGGGATGAAAGTTACAGCTTCAGTGAAATCCGTTTGCAAATCGGAGTGATAGATTAGAATCTAGAGCCAACGGTAAGTTTTCTATGTTAAACCATTACACCATTGAAAAACTGGTTACGTTTGCAATTGAAAGAAAAATGACTATAGTTGAAGAAGTAATGGCCCCTAAACTATGTTCTGGGATGAAAGTTACAGCTTCAGTGAAATCCGTTTGCAAATCGGAGTGATAGATTAGAATCTAGAGCCAACGGTAAGTTTTCTATGTTAAACCATTACACCATTGAAAAACTGGTTACGTTTGCAATTGAAAGAAAAATGACTATAGTTGAAGAAGTAATGGCCCCTAAACTATGTTCTGGGCTGAAAGTTACAGCTTCAGTGAAATCCGTTTGCAAATCGGAGTGATAGATTAGAATCTAGAGCCAACGGTAAGTTTTCTATGTTAAACCATTACACCATTGAAAAACTGGTTACGTTTGCAATCGAAAGAAAAATGACTATAGTTGAAGAAGTAATGGCCCCTAAACTATGTTCTGGGATGAAAGTTACAGCTTCAGTGAAATCCGTTTGCAAATCGGAGTGATAGATTAGAATCTAGAGCCAACGGTAAGTTTTCTATGTTAAACCATTACACCATTGAAAAACTGGTTACGTTTGCAATTGAAAGAAAAATGACTATAGTTGAAGAAGTAATGGCCCCTAAACTATGTTCTGGGATGAAAGTTACAGCTTCAGTGAAATCCGTTTGCAAATCGGAGTAATAGATTAGAATCTAGAGCCAACGGTAAGTTTTCTATGTTAAACCATTACACCATTGAAAAACTGGTTACGTTTGCAATTGAAAGAAAAATGACTATAGTTGAAGAAGTAATGGCCCCTAAACTATGTTCTGGGATGAAAGTTACAGCTTCAGTGAAATCCGTTTGCAAATCGGAGTGATAGATTAGAATCTAGAACCAACGGTAAGTTTTCTATGTTAAACCATTACACCATTGAAAAACTGGTTACGTTTGCAATTGAAAGAAAAATGACTATAGTTGAAGAAGTAATGGCCCCTAAACTATGTTCTGGGATGAAAGGTACAGCTTCAGTGAAATCCGTTTGCAAATCGGAGTGATAGATTAGAATCTAGAGCCAACGGTAAGTTTTCTATGTTAAACCATTACACCATTGAAAAACTGGTTACGTTTGCAATTGAAAGAAAAATGACTATAGTTGAAGAAGTAATGGCCCCTAAACTATGTTCTGGGATGAAAGTTACAGCTTCAGTGAAATCTGTTTGCAAATCGGAGTGATAGATTAGAATCTAGAGCCAACGGTAAGTTTTCTATGTTAAACCATTACACCATTGAAAAACTGGTTACGTTTGCAATTGAAAGAAAAATGACTATAGTTGAAGAAGTAATGGCCCCTAAACTATGTTCTGGGATGAAAGTTACAGCTTCAGTGAAATCCGTTTGCAAATCGGAGTGATAGATTAGAATCGAGAGCCAACGGTTTTCTATGTTAAACCATTACACCATTGAAAAACTGGTTACGTTTGCAATTGAAAGAAAAATGACTATAGTTGAAGAAGTAATGGCCCCTAAACTATGTTCTGGGATGAAAGTTACAGCTTCAGTGAAATCCGTTTGCAAATCGGAGTGATAGATTAAAATCTAGAGCCAACGGTAAGTTTTCTATGTTAAACCATTACACCATTGAAAAACTGCTTACGTTTGCAATCGAAAGAAAAATGACTATAGTTGAAGAAGTAATGGCCCCTAAACTATGTTCTGGGATGAAAGTTACAGCTTCAGTGAAATCCGTTTGCAAATCGGAGTGATAGATTAGAATCTAGAGCCAACGGTAAGTTTTCTATGTTAAACCATTACACCATTGAAAAACTGGTTACGTTTGCAATTGAAAGAAAAATCACTATAGTTGAAGAAGTAATGGCCCCTAAACTATGTTCTGGGATTAAAGTTACAGCTTCAGTGAAATCCGTTTGCAAATCGGAGTGATAGATTAGAATCTAGAGCCAACGGTAAGTTTTCTATGTTAAACCATTACACCATTGAAAAACTGGTTACGTTTGCAATTGAAAGAAAAATGACGGGAGTGCGCATGAGCGGCGCCACAGGACACATGCTGGCACTGTGAGCTCCGCATTGCAGGCGACCATACTGCCGCTATAGCGTACGGATCCGGACAATATATACCTCATTAGAAAGCTGAAGATTCAAGCAATGCAACGAGCCTCCCTGGGATACCCAATCCACAGCAGAACAAATTATATCCCTCTCCGTTCACCGCTTCGTTTCAACAGGAGATTCAGCAAGATGGCCGCCGCAGCTCCACAACAAGAAGCAGGCCTCAGCCCGCCACAGACCACGGAGGGGACCCTAGCAAGAAAATCGCTACCTACCCCAGTGCTTGCCGACCAGATCTCCCCTCGACCAGGTATGTCGGCCGCTGAAACGTGGGCTACCCCCCCGAAACAGGCACTGAAGCCAGTGACGGAGTTTCCCGCCAATGCGTACAAACGGACGCATGGTCCCATAGCCCACGCGTACAAAATCCTGGTCCAACTGACGCAAAATACGCATTCTGCCCATACACAGGCGTAAGACTGGACGCATCATACGCCGCATCAACTCAAGGCTCAAGCGTACCTTTCATCGCGTCACCACCTATAGCAACATCAGACCCAAGCGTATCTTTAGACGCATCACATGCGAATCTAGCGCGTGGGCCAGACACTCCTCCTGAATCAAGGCTTGACAACTCACAAAGCGACCTTGGAATACAAATAGGCAGGATGTCAGCAGAACAATTAATCGCCTCCATTACTAACGTTTTCAGAATAGAACTCAAGGCTGAACTGAAACTGGCAGTCACTGAACTTTCTGATCGTATTAGCGAGATCGGAGACAGGGTGACCACACTTGAAAATCAAACTGATGATCTTGTACTGGTAACTAACGCCAACACAGCAACATTAGAGGTCCATGATGAGAGGCTAGACATGGTGGAAGACAAGCTTGAGGATCTAGAAAACAGAAGCAGGAGGGCAAATGTGAGAATAAGAGGTGTACCTGAGGCGGTGGAAGACTTGCAAGCACTGGCGGCAAACTTATTCCATGCTCTTCTACCCCAGATAGACCCCTCCAGGCTTGGGGTGGTCAGAATCCACAGGGCATTAGTTCGACCCAGGAATACTGCTCTACCAAGAGACATTATCGCAAAGCTTAACAGTGAAGATATCAGGGATAAAATCCTGCTTGCAGCACGAGATCTACACTGCCTCCCAGATCAACCACAATCTGTACAACTATTTGCTGATCTGGCTCCTATAACTATTCAGAAGAGAAGAAGTATGAAGCCCTATACGAGTGCATTACAGCAGGCCTCTATCAGGTACAAGTGGGGGTTCCCCTTTGCCCTCATTTTCAAGAAAAACAACAAACAATTTGTGTGTAAGACTCCTGATGGGGCAGCAGAAGCTTTAACGGAAGCAAATATCCCTTTTGTCGTACCGGATTTAAAGCAACAACAAGAAAGACAATCTCCAAAACCAAGAAGAGAACTACGCCAGAACCGGGCATGGTCCTCATCTAGGAACATTGCATTGAGAGGAAACTCATCTGACCATGGCCCGCCGGGAGAATAACTTGCTGGTCTTGGCCTACACTCTTAGCTCACATATTTTCATCATTTAAACTGCAAGACACGAACTTTCCTCCTAGTCTTCAGGAAAGTTATCCCGACCCTGGAGGGTCGTTTTACCACCTACCACATGAAAATATCTATCTTTACTTCTAACGTTAGATGGACTACGTTCCTGGCATCAGCATCCTTCCTGTGAAGTCCTCTTCCCAGGACACCCTTACAGGTTCTTATGGACGTACTAATACTCGGCCTTCTTCTTGAGAAGGCATTATTACACCCTATGCTAGTTACTAACCAGTTATTTTCCAGGTTTCTTCATATACGGACTGATATATGACTTAGGAAAAGTCTAGAACATAATGTTTACCATGTTTAGTCCTCAGTTAATTATTAACCATTTACTTTCTAGGTTTTTTCAGATATGGACTGATATATGACTTGGGAAAAGTTCAGAATATAGTGTTTATTCTGTTTAGTCCTCAGTTCAGTTAAACGTTTATTCATAGTAAGATAGATAACATTCATATCAGATATATTGAAAATTCATTTACAATGTATGGTTCGGATCTGTTTACCTTTAGATATCTTTAAACTTAAGTTAGGCAGTCAAGCCTGCATTTCATGTTGTACTCCACATGAGAAGTGTTTGGTGGCTGGCCTTTTATATATGGACAGCTACCCACTTGCTTCACTTGGTGACATACTCTGTGTTCACTAAGGCTCTATACCAACATGAGAATACGAAAAGCCCCAATTACACTATGCAGAAACCCATCTATAGATACTCAACTTGCCCACTCCACCCCTCCTCTGTGATTCTTAATAGCTCCCTGAACTTCTGTATTCAAGTCCATTAATATTTTGACGCACAATGCCAGAGGTCTGAGTTCCCCTGCAAAGAGAAACAAGGCCTTTAAGGCCTATGCAAAACACCGACCAGATATAATATGTATTCAAGAATCCCACTTCTCCCCACAAAATACCCCCAAACAATTCCATAAGCATTACTCTAGATCATATTTATCATCATATAAAAAGAGAAGCCGAGGAGTGATCACTCTCCTCTCAGATAACTTCTCAATTGACATCACTCAACATCTAGAAGATGACTCAGGGACTTATGTGATTTTACTTGGGACATATGAACAAAAAACAATATGTATTGTTAATGTTTATGCTCCACCAGAATACCCTCATCGTGTTCTCTCTGGGATATCTGAAACCCTACTAACATTACAATTTGATAGCCTCATTTGGGCAGGAGATTTTAATCTAGCCCCAGATGACAAACTAGATCGAACTCATCCACTGAGACCCTCGATCGCTAAAAAGAATCAAGCTCTATTTCTAGACTTGTTCAAGACTCATTCACTTATAGATTCCTGGAGAGAACATAATGAAGGGAAAAGGGGATACTCCTGCTTCTCAGCACCACACAATTCTTACTCCCGCATCGATCTCATCCTTGTTCCATCCTTATGCGCATCCTCCTTGGCATACTCAAGGCATATCCTTTGCCCCTGGTCAGATCATGAACTACTACTGACAGTCATGAACTCCCCAGTCCCGGCACCACTTAGGACCCAGTGGAGACTTAATGAGTCGCTACTAATTAATCCTAACATATGTTCAGCGATTGAAAACTCACTTGATAACTATTTTAAAGAGAATGCCACGGAGGAAGTAAGCGAGGGAATATGCTGGATGGCTCATAAGGCAGTTGTGAGGGGTGAATTAATGAGATTATCCGCTAAGGCCAAGAGAGAAAAAGGAACCATCATCTCAAACCTAGAAAGAAAAATAAATATGCTTCACTCAATAAATCAGACCAACCCTACAAGGTATCTACAAAAACAGATCTTCGATCAACAGCTGAAGTTAGACACAATATTAGGCCAGGAGGTTGAAAAGGCCATGAGATGGACAGGTGCGATGGCATATGAGCAGCTCAACAAACCCAACAAATGGCTAGCTAGGAGACTCAGAGACAAACAAATCTCAAATAAAATTACTAAAATAAGGGATAAGAGTGGTAAGATTACATCCAACCCAGATAAGATATACCAGACTTTCTTAGAATACTACCAAACCCTCTATAGTGATGACGACCCAGACCGGGCCCCTGAGAAAAGAGAACTGTTTCTAAAAGAAAACATAGGGATTAAAATCACCCAAGACACGGCCAAAACACTTAATTTACCAATTAATGAGGAAGAATTACATGACGCAATTAAAAGACTAAAGAGAGCTAAAGCTCCAGGCCCTGATGGCTTACCATCACTTTATTACAAAAAATTTGAGGATATTTTGAGCCCACACTTAATTAAATTCTACAATTCCTTGATGAAAGGTAAACCCCCACCACCTGAATTTCTGTCATCGGCTATCTGTATATTACATAAACCCCCCAGAGACCCATTAAACACCAAAAATTATAGACCAATTTCTCTACTAGGTGTAGATTACAAGCTTTTTACCTCCATACTAGCAACCAGACTGAACACTGTACTACCGGGCCTGGTACATAGAGATCAAGTAGGTTTCATTCCCCAGAGGCAGGCCCCCGATAATATCAGGAAAGTACTGGACATACAACATTATTGCAAGAAGATATCCCAACCCTTAGCTATATTATCATTAGACATGGAAAAAGCCTTCGATAAAATTAAATGGCCATATATGCATTCAGTCCTACGTAAATTCGGCTTTTGTGGTGAATACCTAAACGCCATACAAACTCTTTACTCCCTTCCTACTGCATACCTAAAACTGCCTTCGTATAACCAAACTAGATTTTCTATAAGTCGGGGAACAAGACAAGGGTGCCCATTATCTCCGGGCATCTTTGCACTAGTCATAGAGCCCCTGGCAAGTAAGATTCGGGGGTCCCTGGAGGTACTGGGCGTCCAACTAGGAAAAAAGCAATACAAATTAAATTTATTTGCCGACGACATTCTCCTTACCCTTTCTTCACCGCACACCTCCATTCCCAACTTACTAAAAAGTATCCAAGATTTCTCTGTTTTCTCGGGCTTCCAATTAAACAAAGATAAATCAGAACTTATGGTCTCTCAGATTTCACATAAAGCTGGAAAGAACTTAGCCGAGTCCCTAGGACTACAATACCAATCTAAATTCATTAAATATCTTGGAATCAATTTACCATCTGATCCCACTCAATTATATGATATCAATTATCCTGCTTTGTATAGAAGACTCTCGGAAGACCTAGAAACGTGGGCAAAATATCCCCTTTCCCTGCTTGGGAAGGTACATACAATTAAAATGACCCTTTTCCCCCGATTGCTGTACCTTTTCCGAACCCTGCCTATACCAATACGACCCTCCCATATATCTGACCTGCAAAAAAGAATCCTCAGATTTATTTGGTCACATAAAAAAGCTAGGATAAAATATGCTACTTTGGCCAAAACAAAAGACAGGGGAGGACTTAAACTTCCGATATTGATGACATACTACAAGGCGGCTAGATTATCCCAGTTAGTGCTAGTAAACTCTGGACATATGGCCCCCCTCTGGGTCGATATTGAATCTAAATTGATTCATCCCCTTACCACCCCAGGAGTAATGTGGGCCAGGAAAGTTCCGTTGAAAAAGATTCAGGCCTTATCCCCAATATTCGGTTCTTCTATTAAATTATGGCTTAACCTTAGATTTGAATACAAACTACAATCCCCAACCTGCCTTATGTCCGCTATTTTTGGTAACCCAGATTTCTCACCTGGCCTAAATCAACAGCCATTTTCCTGGTGGATCTCAAAGGGTCTTACTAGATTAGGAAAATTTACATTAGCATTCAAACTGATGGACCGTCGCCAGTTCTTTGCGGACAGGGAGGTGCCTCCCCAGGAAATATCTAGAGCCACACAAATTTTCAATTATATAAATACTCTAGATAAAGATAAAGAGATAAATATATACACTTTGTTTGAAACTAGGTGCAGAAATGGGCCGTTAAATAAAGGGCTTATATCAGACTTCTACTTTATGTTAATGAGGGAGGAGTCTGATGAAAAGATGAAATTCCAGCTAGACTGGGAAAGAGATACAGGCAAAACTCTATCGATAAGCAAATGGGGACACTGCTGCACGACCTTACTAAAGAATAGTCTCTTCTATTCCTCCATCGAAACATCACTTAAACTATTACACCGCACCTACTTTACGCCAGCCAGAGTCCATGCTTTTTGTCCAGATCAGTCCGAGTTATGTCCAAGGGGCTGCGGCCAAAAAGGCACACTATGGCACATGTGGTGGCAGTGCCCTATAGTACAAATCTTCTGGAAAAAGATATGGAGACGCACCTCCCTCATGCTCAGAATTGAATCCCCCCTGGATCCTACAGTGGCTTTATTGGGCAATAGGCCCCAGAAGACCACACCCGCAGCTAACAAACTTTTACACCATGTAATGGCGTTAGCCAGAAGGCAAATAGCATATAGCTGGAAATCAGCAAGGCTAAATGATAATCTAGTCTTCACGAAACTCAATGAGGCAATGCTGTCAGAGCATATACTAGCTAAGGTCCATGATTCAATAGACCCATTCCTACTAACATGGTCCCCCTGGATTGAATCTCAGGACAATGAGGGCTTACCTTATGTACTACACACATTCTAGAGGACCACACATTCTTCCGTCCTTTTGGTATTGTGCAGTCAATAAGAATTCAGGTTATATTATAGTATTTAGGAGAGAGTGGATTATAGTGGGTAATAAAATGCTTTGATTATAGTTTGTTTCTATAGCTATTTAATTCGAGTGGCTCTTTCTCCTTAATTGGAGACTTCTTTCCTTCTTTCCCTTTCCTCCCTACCTAACCCCCCCCCCTCTCTTTCCCCCTGGTGGGTCCCTTTGGCATGAAGTGGAGTCCCCACCCTTGGGATCCCCCAGGGGTCTTATCTTCCTTCTTTACTCTATCTTCTCTTCTATCTAACTTTTCCTCTCTTTCCCCTTCTTCTCCCCCCCCTTCTCCCCCTCCTATACTCCTATATAAAAATTTAAATTAGGATGTTTAATATATATAGCATAATATTAAAATTAACCTAATGGGTAAGAATGTAAGTTCCGCTCTTATTTAGATGTTTAATTTTTGCATGATACCTCCTAATGCGTTTTGTGAGCTATTATGTACAATTCCCCTAAGAGGGACATGTCATGTGAAACTTGTATTATGCTATCATTGTGAACTATTTCTTACATAATAAACACCCTTGAAACGAAAGAAAAATGACTATAGTTGAAGAAGTAATGGCCCCTAAACTATGTTCTGGGATGAAAGTTACAGCTTCAGTGAAATCCGTTTGCAAATCGGAGTGATAGATTAGAATCTAGAGCCAACGGTAAGTTTTCTATGTTAAACCATTACACCATTGAAAAACTGGTTACGTTTGCAATTGAAAGAAAAATGACTATAGTTGAAGAAGTAATGGCCCCTAAACTATGTTCTGGGATGAAAGTTACAGCTTCAGTGAAATCCGTTTGCAAATCGGAGTGATAGATTAGAATCTAGAGCCAACGGTAAGTTTTCTATGTTAAACCATTACACCATTGAAAAACTGGTTACGTTTGCAATTGAAAGAAAAATCACTGTAGTTGAAGAAGTAATGGCCCCTAAACTATGTTCTGGGATGAAAGTTACAGCTTCAGTGAAATCCGTTTGCAAATCGGAGTGATAGATTAGAATCTAGAGCCAACAGTAAGTTTTCTATGTTAAACCATTACACCATTGAAAAACTGCTTACGTTTGCAATCGAAAGAAAAATGACTATAGTTGAAGAAGTAATGGCCCCTAAACTATGTTCTGGGATGAAAGTTACAGCTTCAGTGAAATCCGTTTGCAAATCGGAGTGATAGATTAGAATCTAGAGCCAACGGTAAGTTTTCTATGTTAAACCATTACACCATTGAAAAACTGGTTACGTTTGCAATTGAAAGAAAAATGACTATAGTTGAAGAAGTAATGGCCCCTAAACTATGTTCTGGGATGAAAGTTACAGCTTCAGTGAAATCCGTTTGCAAATCGGAGTGATAGATTAGAATCTAGAGCCAACGGTAAGTTTTCTATGTTAAACCATTACACCATTGAAAAACTGGTTACGTTTGCAATCGAAAGAAAAATGACTATAGTTGAAGAAGTAATGGCCCCTAAACTATGTTCTGGGATGAAAGTTACAGCTTCAGTGAAATCCGTTTGCAAATCGGAGTGATAGATTAGAATCTAGAGCCAACGGTAAGTTTTCTATGTTAAACCATTACACCATTGAAAAACTGGTTACGTTTGCAATGGAAAGAAAAATCACTATAGTTGAAGAAGTAATGGCCCCTAAACTATGTTCTGGGATGAAAGTTACAGCTTCAGTGAAATCTGTTTGCAAATCGGAGTGATAGATTAGAATCTAGAGCCAACGGTAAGTTTTCTATGTTAAACCATTACACCATTGAAAAACTGGTTACGTTTGCAATTGAAAGAAAAATGACTATAGTTGAAGAAGTAATGGCCCCTAAACTATGTTCTGGGATGAAAGTTACAGCTTCAGTGAAATCCGTTTGCAAATCGGAGTGATAGATTAGAATCTAGAGCCAACGGTAAGTTTTCTATGTTAAACCATTACACCATTGAAAAACTGGTTACGCTTGCAATTGAAAGAAAAATGACTATAGTTGAAGAAGTAATGGCCCCTAAACTATGTTCTGGGATGAAAGTTACAGCTTCAGTGAAATCCGTTTGCAAATCGCAGTGATAGATTAGAATCTAGAGCCAACGGTAAGTTTTCTATGTTAAACCATTACACCATTGAAAAACTGGTTACGTTTGCAATGGAAAGAAAAATCACTATAGTTGAAGAAGTAATGGCCCCTAAACTATGTTCTGGGATGAAAGTTACAGCTTCAGTGAAATCCGTTTGCAAATCGGAGTGATAGATTAGAATCTAGAGCCAACGGTAAGTTTTCTATGTTAAACCATTACACCATTGAAAAACTGGTTACGTTTGCAATTGAAAGAAAAATGACTATAGTTGAAGAAGTAATGGCCCCTAAACTATGTTCTGGGATGAAAGTTACAGCTTCAGTGAAATCCGTTTGCAAATCGGAGTGATAGATTAGAATCTAGAGCCAACGGTAAGTTTTCTATGTTAAACCATTACACCATTGAAAAACTGGTTACGTTTGCAATTGAAAGAAAAATGACTATAGTTGAAGAAGTAATGGCCCCTAAACTATGTTCTGGGATGAAAGTTACAGCTTCAGTGAAATCCGTTTGCAAATCGGAGTGATAGATTAGAATCTAGAGCCAACGGTAAGTTTTCTATGTTAAACCATTACACCATTGAAAAACTGGTTACGTTTGCAATTGAAAGAAAAATGACTATAGTTGAAGAAGTAATGGCCCCTAAACTATGTTCTGGGATGAAAGTTACAGCTTCAGTGAAATCCGTTTGCAAATCGGAGTGATAGATTAGAATCTAGAGCCAACGGTAAGTTTTCTATGTTAAACCATTACACCATTGAAAAACTGGTTACATTTGCAATTGAAAGAAAAATGACTATAGTTGAAGAAGTAATGGCCCCTAAACTATGTTCTGGGATGAAAGTTACAGCTTCAGTGAAATCCGTTTGCAAATCGGAGTGATAGATTAGAATCTAGAGCCAACGGTAAGTTTTCTATGTTAAACCATTACACCATTGAAAAACTGGTTACGTTTGCAATTGAAAGAAAAATGACTATAGTTGAAGAAGTAATGGCCCCTAAACTATGTTCTGGGATGAAAGTTACAGCTTCAGTGAAATCCGTTTGCAAATCGGAGTGATAGATTAGAATCTAGAGCCAACGGTAAGTTTTCTATGTTAAACCATTACACCATTGAAAAACTGGTTACATTTGCAATTGAAAGAAAAATGACTATAGTTGAAGAAGTAATGGCCCCTAAACTATGTTCTGGGATGAAAGTTACAGCTTCAGTGAAATCCGTTTGCAAATCAGAGTGATAGATTAGAATCTAGAGCCAACGGTAAGTTTTCTATGTTAAACCATTACACCATTGAAAAACTGCTTACGTTTGCAATCGAAAGAAAAATGACTATAGTTGAAGAAGTAATGGCCCCTAAACTATGTTCTGGGATGAAAGTTACAGCTTCAGTGAAATCCGTTTGCAAATCGGAGTGATAGATTAGAATCTAGAGCCAACGGTAAGTTTTCTATGTTAAACCATTACACCATTGAAAAACTGGTTACATTTGCAATTGAAAGAAAAATGACTATAGTTGAAGAAGTAATGGCCCCTAAACTATGTTCTGGGATGAAAGTTACAGCTTCAGTGAAATCCGTTTGCAAATCGGAGTGATAGATTAGAATCTAGAGCCAACGGTAAGTTTTCTATGTTAAACCATTACACCATTGAAAAACTGCTTACGTTTGCAATCGAAAGAAAAATGACTATAGTTGAAGAAGTAATGGCCCCTAAACTATGTTCTGGGATGAAAGTTACAGCTTCAGTGAAATCCGTTTGCAAATCGGAGTGATAGATTAGAATCTAGAGCCAACGGTAAGTTTTCTATGTTAAACCATTACACCATTGAAAAACTGGTTACGTTTGCAATTGAAAGAAAAATCACTATAGTTGAAGAAGTAATGGCCCCTAAACTATGTTCTGGGATGAAAGTTACAGCTTCAGTGAAATCCGTTTGCAAATCGGAGTGATAGATTAGAATCTAGAGCCAACGGTAAGTTTTCTATGTTAAACCATTACACCATTGAAAAACTGGTTACGTTTGCAATTGAAAGAAAAATGACTATAGTTGAAGAAGTAATGGCCCCTAAACTATGTTCTGGGATGAAAGTTACAGCTTCAGTGAAATCCGTTTGCAAATCGGAGTGATAGATTAGAATCTAGAGCCAACGGTAAGTTTTCTATGTTAAACCATTACACCATTGAAAAACTGGTTACGTTTGCAATTGAAAGAAAAATGACTATAGTTGAAGAAGTAATGGCCCCTAAACTATGTTCTGGGATGAAAGTTACAGCTTCAGTGAAATCCGTTTGCAAATCGGAGTGATAGATTAGAATCTAGAGCCAACGGTAAGTTTTCTATGTTAAACCATTACACCATTGAAAAACTGGTTACGTTTGCAATTGAAAGAAAAATGACTATAGTTGAAGAAGTAATGGCCCCTAAACTATGTTCTGGGCTGAAAGTTACAGCTTCAGTGAAATCCGTTTGCAAATCGGAGTGATAGATTAGAATCTAGAGCCAACGGTAAGTTTTCTATGTTAAACCATTACACCATTGAAAAACTGGTTACGTTTGCAATTGAAAGAAAAATGACTATAGTTGAAGAAATAATGGCCCCTAAACTATGTTCTGGGATGAAAGTTACAGCTTCAGTGAAATCCGTTTGCAAATCGGAGTGATAGATTAGAATCTAGAGCCAACGGTAAGTTTTCTATGTTAAACCATTACACCATTGAAAAACTGGTTACGTTTGCAATTGAAAGAAAAATGACTATAGTTGAAGAAGTAATGGCCCCTAAACTATGTTCTGGGATGAAAGTTACAGCTTCAGTGAAATCCGTTTGCAAATCGGAGTGATAGATTAGAATCTAGAGCCAACGGTAAGTTTTCTATGTTAAACCATTACACCATTGAAAAACTGGTTACGTTTGCAATTGAAAGAAAAATGACTATAGTTGAAGAAGTAATGGCCCCTAAACTATGTTCTGGGATGAAAGTTACAGCTTCAGTGAAATCCGTTTGCAAATGGGAGTGATAGATTAGAATCTAGAGCCAACGGTAAGTTTTCTATGTTAAACCATTACACCATTGAAAAACTGGTTACGTTTGCAATTGAAAGAAAAATGACTATAGTTGAAGAAGTAATGGCCCCTAAACTATGTTCTGGGCTGAAAGTTACAGCTTCAGTGAAATCCGTTTGCAAATCGGAGTGATAGATTAGAATCTAGAGCCAACGGTAAGTTTTCTATGTTAAACCATTACACCATTGAAAAACTGGTTACGTTTGCAATTGAAAGAAAAATGACTATAGTTGAAGAAATAATGGCCCCTAAACTATGTTCTGGGATGAAAGTTACAGCTTCAGTGAAATCCGTTTGCAAATCGGAGTGATAGATTAGAATCGAGAGCCAACGGTAAGTTTTCTATGTTAAACCATTACACCATTGAAAAACTGGTTACGTTTGCAATTGAAAGAAAAATGACTATAGTTGAAGAAGTAATGGCCCCTAAACTATGTTCTGGGATGAAAGTTACAGCTTCAGTGAAATCCGTTTGCAAATCGGAGTGATAGATTAGAATCTAGAGCCAACGGTAAGTTTTCTATGTTAAACCATTACACCATTGAAAAACTGGTTACGTTTGCAATTGAAAGAAAAATGACTATAGTTGAAGAAGTAATGGCCCCTAAACTATGTTCTGGGATGAAAGTTACAGCTTCAGTGAAATCCGTTTGCAAATCGGAGTGATAGATTAGAATCTAGAGCCAACGGTAAGTTTTCTATGTTAAACCATTACACCATTGAAAAACTGCTTACGTTTGCAATCGAAAGAAAAATGACTATAGTTGAAGAAGTAATGGCCCCTAAACTATGTTCTGGGATGAAAGTTACAGCTTCAGTGAAATCCGTTTGCAAATCGGAGTGATAGATTAGAATCTAGAGCCAACGGTAAGTTTTCTATGTTAAACCATTACACCATTGAAAAACTGGTTACATTTGCAATTGAAAGAAAAATGACTATAGTTGAAGAAGTAATGGCCCCTAAACTATGTTCTGGGATGAAAGTTACAGCTTCAGTGAAATCCGTTTGCAAATCGGAGTGATAGATTAGAATCTAGAGCCAACGGTAAGTTTTCTATGTTAAACCATTACACCATTGAAAAACTGGTTACGTTTGCAATTGAAAGAAAAATGACTATAGTTGAAGAAGTAATGGCCCCTAAACTATGTTCTGGGATGAAAGTTACAGCTTCAGTGAAATCCGTTTGCAAATCGGAGTGATAGATTAGAATCTAGAGCCAACGGTAAGTTTTCTATGTTAAACCATTACACCATTGAAAAACTGGTTACGTTTGCAATTGAAAGAAAAATCACTGTAGTT
>NW_027152487.1:0-114429 GCF_040937935.1 Hyperolius riggenbachi | reverse complement strand
GAGCGATGTGGGGGTAATTTGTCTGCTGCCTTGGGACAGAATACATCAGAAAATTCCACATATTGCTCAGGTACCCCCTGTACATGAACCCTGGTTTGGCCCAATGTCACCTTCCCTAGGGTTGCTCGGAATTGCAAATCCGTGTACCGCGGTAAATTCCGCATACCGCCGATCCGGAATTCCGTTACCGGGTCATTCCGCGGTATTCCGGATGGTTTCCGCGGTATTCCGGAGGGTTTCCACGGTATTCCGGCTATATTCCGGAATTTTCCGAGTGTATGTTTCCGTATTTTTATTACGGACTTCCGTAAATTACGTTAGCGTTGTTCATTCCGTCTTTTTGCTTATTGAATAAAGTTTTTGTGTATGGTTTAAATTTGTGATAACAGCGTGCTTTCGTCAGTTTCCGCCCATTTTTCCGGAATTCCGTTTTTTTTTTCAATGATACACTGGGGGGCGGATCCCTGGAGGAATTCCGTGGTTTGCTCACTTCCAGGAACTTGTTGTGGAGTCTGGTGAGGCAGAGAGACCTGGAGGAGCAGATTGCACCTGCTATTGAGGTAAGTGAATAATATGTACATATATTTGTTTACATAGATGTTTATTATGTTTAATGATGAATGCAATTATTCCTTTTTTTTAGGTTAGAAAAACAAGTTACCATATTTGTGTGTTTGACACTGACCTGTCAGTCATTTGATTAGGAATAGGATAGCATCATGTTTCATTTGATGGAGATTTGTGGCATGCACTTTCTGTGCATGAAGTTACCTTCGTGGGCATGTAGCGCGGTTTTTATTCCAGACCACATGGTGGAGGAGGGCCAGTGTTAGGAGTTGGACCCAGGAATCTAATTGGGTTGCAAGGGTTAGTGCTGCTGATGGGCATTATGGGGTTAATGTATGACTTGCATGACTTTGCACGTGTTCAATTTCATTTGTATGCTATTTTGTCGGGTATGCTGAAATGTTGGAACAAAGTGCAGACTGATTAGTCGCAGCTGTGCCCACAAAGTGCAGTCTGATTGGTCGCAGATGTGCCCACAAAGTAAAGTCCGATTGGTCGCAGATGTGTCCATAAAGTGCATTCTGATTGGTCGCAGCTGTGCCCACAAAGTGCAGTCTGATTGGTCGCAGCTGTGCCCACAAAGTGCAGTCTGATTGGTCGCAGCTGTGCCCAGAAAGTGCAGTCTGATTGGTCGCAGATGTGCCCAGAAAGTGCAGTCTGATTGGTCGCAGATGTGTCCACAAAGTTCAGTTTGATTGGTTGCAGATGTGCCCAGAAAGTGCAGTCTGATTGGTCGCAGATGTGTGCACAAAGTGCAGTCTGATTGGTCGCAGCTGTGCCCAGAAAGTGCAGTCTGATTGGTCGCAGCTGTGCCCAGAAAGTGCAGTCTGATTGGTTGCAGAGGTGTCCACAAAGTGCATTCTGATTGGTCGCAGATGTGTCCACAAAGTGCATTCTGATTGGTCGCAGATCTGGCCACAAAGTGCAGTCTTATTGTTCGCAGCTTTGCCCACTAAGTGCAGTCTGATTGTTCGCAGCTGTGTCCACAAAGTGCAGTCTGATTGGTCACAGCTGTGCCCAGAAAGTGCAGTCTGATTGGTCGCAGATGTGTCCACAAAGTGCAGTTTGATTGGTTGCAGATGTGCCACAAAGTGCAGTCTGATTGGTCGCAGATGTGTCCACAAAGTGCAGTCTGATTGGTTGCAGCTTTGCCCACTAAGTGCAGTCTGATTGGTCGCAGCTGTGCCCACTAAGTGCAGTCTGATTGGTCGCAGATGTGGCCACAAATTGCAGTCTTATTGTTCGCAGAAGTGTCCACAAAGTGCAGTCAGATTGGTCGCAGCTGTGCCCAGAAAGTGCAGTCTGATTGGTCGCAGATGTGCCCAGAAAGTGCAGTCTGATTGGTCGCAGATGTGTCCACAAAGTGCAGTTTGATTGGTTGCAGATGTGCCCAGAAAGTGCAGTCTGATTGGTCGCAGATGTGTGCACAAAGTGCAGTCTGATTGGTCGCAGCTGTGCCCAGAAAGTGCAGTCTGATTGGTCGCAGCTGTGCCCAGAAAGTGCAGTCTGATTGGTTGCAGAGGTGTCCACAAAGTGCATTCTGATTGGTCGCAGATGTGTCCACAAAGTGCATTCTGATTGGTCGCAGATCTGGCCACAAAGTGCAGTCTGATTGGTTGCAGCTTTGCCCACTAAGTGCAGTCTGATTGGTCGCAGCTGTGCCCACTAAGTGCAGTCTGATTGGTCGCAGATGTGGCCACAAATTGCAGTCTTATTGTTCGCAGAAGTGTCCACAAAGTGCAGTCAGATTGGTCGCAGCTGTGCCCAGAAAGTGCAGTCTGATTGGTCGCAGATGTGCCCAGAAAGTGCAGTCTGATTGGTCGCAGATGTGTCCACAAAGTGCAGTTTGATTGGTTGCAGATGTGCCCAGAAAGTGCAGTCTGATTGGTCGCAGATGTGTGCACAAAGTGCAGTCTGATTGGTCGCAGCTGTGCCCAGAAAGTGCAGTCTGATTGGTCGCAGCTGTGCCCAGAAAGTGCAGTCTGATTGGTTGCAGAGGTGTCCACAAAGTGCATTCTGATTGGTCGCAGATGTGTCCACAAAGTGCATTCTGATTGGTCGCAGATCTGGCCACAAAGTGCAGTCTAATTGTTCGCAGCTTTGCCCACTAAGTGCAGTCTGATTGTTCGCAGCTGTGTCCACAAAGTGCAGTCTGATTGGTCACAGCTGTGCCCAGAAAGTGCAGTCTGATTGGTCGCAGATGTGTCCACAAAGTGCAGTTTGATTGGTTGCAGATGTGCCACAAAGTGCAGTCTGATTGGTCGCAGATGTGTCCACAAAGTGCAGTCTGATTGGTTGCAGCTTTGCCCACTAAGTGCAGTCTGATTGGTCGCAGCTGTGCCCACTAAGTGCAGTCTGATTGGTCGCAGATGTGGCCACAAAGTGCAGTCTGATTGGTTGCAGCTTTGCCCACTAAGTGCAGTCTGATTGGTCGCAGCTGTGCCCACTAAGTGCAGTCTGATTGGTCGCAGATGTGGCCACAAATTGCAGTCTTATTGTTCGCAGAAGTGTCCACAAAGTGCAGTCAGATTGGTCGCAGCTGTGCCCAGAAAGTGCAGTCTGATTGGTCGCAGATGTGCCCAGAAAGTGCAGTCTGATTGGTCGCAGATGTGTCCACAAAGTGCAGTTTGATTGGTTGCAGATGTGCCCAGAAAGTGCAGTCTGATTGGTCGCAGATGTGTGCACAAAGTGCAGTCTGATTGGTCGCAGCTGTGCCCAGAAAGTGCAGTCTGATTGGTCGCAGCTGTGCCCAGAAAGTGCAGTCTGATTGGTTGCAGAGGTGTCCACAAAGTGCATTCTGATTGGTCGCAGATGTGTCCACAAAGTGCATTCTGATTGGTCGCAGATCTGGCCACAAAGTGCAGTCTTATTGTTCGCAGCTTTGCCCACTAAGTGCAGTCTGATTGTTCGCAGCTGTGTCCACAAAGTGCAGTCTGATTGGTCACAGCTGTGCCCAGAAAGTGCAGTCTGATTGGTCGCAGATGTGTCCACAAAGTGCAGTTTGATTGGTTGCAGATGTGCCACAAAGTGCAGTCTGATTGGTCGCAGATGTGTCCACAAAGTGCAGTCTGATTGGTTGCAGCTTTGCCCACTAAGTGCAGTCTGATTGGTCGCAGCTGTGCCCACTAAGTGCAGTCTGATTGGTCGCAGATGTGGCCACAAATTGCAGTCTTATTGTTCGCAGAAGTGTCCACAAAGTGCAGTCAGATTGGTCGCAGCTGTGCCCAGAAAGTGCAGTCTGATTGGTCGCAGATGTGTCCACAAAGTGCAGTTTGATTGGTTGCAGATGTGCCACAAAGTGCAGTCTGGTCGCAGATGTGTCCACAAAGTGCAGTCTGATTGGTTGCAGCTTTGCCCACTAAGTGCAGTCTGATTGGTCGCAGCTGTGCCCACTAAGTGCAGTCTGATTGGTCGCAGATGTGGCCACAAATTGCAGTCTTATTGTTCGCAGAAGTGTCCACAAAGTGCAGTCAGATTGGTCGCAGCTGTGCCCTCAAAGTGCAGTTTGATTGGTTGCAGATGTGTCCACAAAGTGCAGTCTGATTGGTCGCAGATGTGTCCACAAAGTGCATTCTGATTGGTCGCAGATCTGGCCACAAAGTGCAGTCTTATTGTTCGCAGCTTTGCCCACTAAGTGCAGTCTGATTGTTCGCAGCTGTGTCCACAAAGTGCAGTCTGATTGGTCACAGCTGTGCCCAGAAAGTGCAGTCTGATTGGTCGCAGCTGTGCCCACTAAGTGCAGTCTGATTGGTCGCAGATGTGGCCACAAATTGCAGTCTTATTGTTCGCAGAAGTGTCCACAAAGTGCAGTCTTATTGTTCGCAGCTGTGTCCACAAAGTGCAATTTGATTGGTCGCAGCTGTGCCCAGAAAGTGCAGTCTGATTGGTCGCAGATGTGCCCACTAAGTGCATTCTAATTGGTCGCAGCTGTGCCCACAAAGTGCAGTCAGATTGGTCGCAGCTGTGTCCACAAAGTGCAGTCTGATTGGTCACAGCTGTGCCCAGAAAGTGCAGTCTGATTGGTCGCAGATGTGCCCAGAAAGTGCAGTCTGATTGGTCGCAGATGTGTCCACAAAGTGCAGTCTGATTGGTTGCAGATGTGCCCTAGATTGTCCACGCTCCTCCTATGCAGCGTGGACAATCCAGAACGCCGCACGCTGCCAGCTCCAGATGACACATACGCTCTCTCCGTGTTCCCAGAGGCGGAAGCAGCGCTGTCTTCCGCCAAAATGGTAATTTTCTTATTCATTACTGCTCCCTAGCAAGTACATCAGGAATTTCTAGCACTTCAGAAGTATATGAAAGTATTAGATATCCACTTCCGTATTACTATTAATCAGATGATTTGTAACTAGATAGCCATTTACACAATAGTCATTGTACAGAGTATAGAACGCTATGTCGCTGTGTTTGCCTCAAAACAGCAAACTCATTGCAATTATACATGTTTTGATCATAAATAATTTCTCGTATGTGAAAAAATATATTTGATATTTTGCAATGTTATTATTCATAGAGTTGTACGAACATGGCAGATGCTGCTGAAGCCGGTGGGAGTGGTGGTGGTGATGGTGGGAGGAGCAGGACGTCAGCCTCTGCTGCCTCCGCTGCACGCCTGCGGAAGCGGGAAAAGAATTTGATTATTAAAGTAAGTTTATTTATTTTTTTCTTCACTGTATTAATCCATGACTTTCAATTTATTTTGCTTGACTGTGTAATGCATGCTGCATCTGTAGCTACTTTAATAGTACCATGAAGCTTTGCAATTGAAGGGCTTAATGTTCAGACTACACAACTGTACGCCCCATACACACACTCAAGTCAACACTCAACAGCGGTCTGTAAAGGCCGCCGGGCGGATTGCTCAGAACCTCAGAAAGAGCCTTATCAGTCAGCCGACAGCCTGTAGACACGTCGGACTGTCCACGGAAAATCTGACCAGCGGGAGGTGACTACAGACCCGTCGTTGCCTCCCGTGTAGCGTTTGTACTGGCCTTTAGGCTCTCATAACTTTGATTTCGATTAACTTACTGAAAATCTACTTCTATTGTTCAAGGAGTTGATAAGACTGCTGATGATAAGTCAATTGAACATTAAATTGACTTTTCATCAGTCTTATCATATGTTAGTACAATAGCAAGCGATGTAGGTATTGTAAAGGTTACTTTTAGCGGATCATTAATTTTGTTGTTGTTTTTTTTTTTTCAGACAATGTTACGAGGGGCCTACGATAAGAGGAAGAGGGAGGAGAAGAGGGCTATTCTGGACCAGCTACAGCGGGACCTTGAGACCCGATACCACCGCACATGGTCGGTCAAGAAGATCCAGACCATGTGGAGCGACTTCAAGTCGAAGACACCATGTGCGGTGAGGAGAATTAAAGACCAGCTTCGGGAATGTAAGTAAATAATGTGTTTTTCATATATGTAGCGTGATGTGTACGTGTTTTCAACCTTGGAAATCCTTACGATTTTCATGTCTAACAAATTGTCTCTCCTATTGGGTATGTAACTCACAATTTTAAAAACAATCTCACATTCTTTTTTAGTGGATCGGTCTCAGGCACGCAGGCGGGCCCGTTCCGCCTCTGCTCCTCCCTCTTCCCGCAATATTGTGGACCCCACTCAGGAGGATCCTGCTGCTGCCTCCCCCCCTGCTGATGATGAGGCTGGACCCAGCAACAGCCAAAGGCCCCGTAGCAGCCGGCAGCGTGGGCGAAGGCGCTGCCGGCAGCGTGGGCGAAGGCGCTCCCGGAGCCGATCTGTGGCATGTAAGTATTTTTTTAACAAAGTTGCAACATTAATCAGATGACAGTGCTACGTCTCTTAGGAGATTAGTACATAATGTTTTTTTTGTACAGAATATAATTTTTTTTTTTTTTTACAGTCCCAAAAAAAAAAAAAAAAAGGTGAATGATACCATGTCTTCTTTTTATCTTAGCCTCTATCTCTGTGCGATTGCGCAGACGCCGGCCACGGCAACTTTCCTCCGGCAGGCCAGAAAGTGGTGCCATTGAAACAGCTGAGTGTAAGTGAAATTTATTGTTGTAGAACAAAATACATTAATAAGTGTTTGATGCAGCTTATTGATTTGGAGCCATTGTGTAGTGTATGTATCGTATTGTACTCTAGGGTCTATTCAGGGGGAAGCCAAGTATACTAGTTGTAGATGTTTTGGATGTGGGCGGAAGAATGAGTGCTAGGAGGAAAACAATACAGACCGAAGTAAAAATAATTTTCTTCATCATAATTTTTTATTACATTTCAAATACAGAGTTCCATAGTAATGAAAACAGCTGACTGCATAATATTCATCATACATTCAAATACACTTGCAAACTATTCTATGAATAACACCCCTGGTCTGTCTTATTCCCATGAAGAACAGAGGGAGGTAATACATGAAGCACTCCTATGCGCTTAGTCCAGCCTGGGAGTTTTAACTTGACCCATAATAGGTAACCCCCAGGGCTCGGACATCAATGTACTGTATCAATTCAGTGGCCCGAAGGTTAGCCCTTGATACAGGGTTACAGGGATCCTGTTTCAGTGCTAGAGTGTCTACATAATGCTCGTCGCTGTAGTGAGTATAAAGTACAACACCTGTGGGAAGGACGGACGAGGTCTGACTAGTCTACCATAAGTAACACTACCTACTTAACTTATAGTGTATAGTATACCAGGAGCTATATTGGAAGTGAGATTCTAGTTAGTGTATTCCAACCAGGTACTAGGAAGGGTGAAGATCTTATGGTCCACTGAGGATCTTAGTCTAATTTTATATTCCATATTCAGGTTGCTGTTTACTAGGGAGATTAGTTGGGTAATAGATAGGTAGTCGGCCGATTTCCAATTGCTAGTTATCTGGGAGAGTGCCGACAGAATGATATGCATAACCTGGGGCTGCAAATTTAGTGGGATCTCCTCTAGCCCTACTAAGAGTAAAGCTAATTTAGCTGATAGACGTACGTAAGTAGGGAAGGAAAAAGCTATTAATTAAGGGCTGGTTCAGACGGACGTTTGCAGAGCGTTTACAGCCAGCGTTCAGGGCTTGGTGCTAAACGCTCCCATTCAAGTGAATGGGAGCGTTTGTACCAAGCTTTCAAGCACGTTTACACAAACGCGGCGTTTGGGTCCCGATTTTCCCTGGCGTTCAAGGAGCCCCTGGAAGCTACATGTAGCTTCCAGGGGAGGTTAACCGCGACGGCTAATGTCCCCCTAGGGGAAGAAAAAACGCGACCGCATCCAAACGCACACGAACGCTGCTGAACGCGACGCCAACGAACGCAACGCCTCCAAACGTCCATCTGAACCAGCCCTAAGAGTTCCACATGGTCCCAAAACTGAGCAATATTAGGGCACTCCCATAGCATGTGGAGTAGAGTCCCCACTGAGTTCTTACAATGCCAGCAGTTGGGGGAGTTATCCTCTGAGAACGAGGCCATTCTTCTGGGGGTCAGATACCACCTGAAAATAACTTTACGTGAAAGTTCACAGTGGGAGTTGTTCTTTGAGAGTTTTAGGCTTTTAGAAGTGGTCCTGACTGAGCACATGCTGGTCAGTTATGTTAGATTGTAGGTCATTGGACCAGGCTAAAGCATATCTTTTCAGTGAGGCATCACTCACTTCTAGTATCGACGTATACCAAGTGGAGATACATCCGGCCAAAATGTGTGTGTGGGGGGGGGGCCTTTATTGTTAATGGCTGTTAGGATTAGGATATGACTATTGAGCTGGGGTATATTAATTGTGTTATTTTTGATCAGGCTATATATCCTATGGTAGGTAAAGAGTTGGTTGAATGGTAATTGGAATTCTTTATGTAATTCCTCAAATGTTTTAAGCTGAGAGCCTTGTGACAGTTGGTTTAGTGAGGTGATTTTAACTTTATCCCATGCGGATAGGTTCAAATGGGGGCTGAGGATTTTAAGGGCATTTAAAGAGATGGTAGGACTATGAGTCAGGGACGACTTAGGCGGGAATTTGATAAAGTGTTCCCATGCCAGCAAGAGAGCCTGGATAGTTGTGTATTGGGAAGATGGTCTCTTTGCTCCCAGGAGCATAGCTTCTGACAGAAGTAAAAACTTAAAGGACCACTATCTTGAACAAAGTTGGCAGTTAAAATGGGACAGATGACAGGTTTTGGGCCAGTCCATGTTTTTAAGGGGGATTCTCAGGGATTTCTTTGTTTGCAACAGCATTTCCTGAACATTTGCAAAATGTCACTGACATAATACAGTGGACTGTTCAAGTGATTAGTGTGGCCGGCTGGTTTCTTGCTAATTTTTCAGTTAATCAGATGTTATTGTTCAGGAAATGCAGTTGAAAACAAAGCAAACCCTTGAAATACCCTATGAGGAGATGGATTGTCCCAAAATCTGTCGGTTATGTCAGATTTTCAATGCCTACTGTTTTTTGCGCTCGTGGTCCTTTAAGGCATACAGTAAAAAATGACGCGGAGGAAATAATGGCGCACCGTTCTGCCGATTATAAAACGCTATTTACCGTTTTAATGTAAATACATTAAAACGGTAAATAGCGTTTTATAAAACAGCAGAATGGTGCGCCATTGAAAAATGCAGGGAACTAGCAGAGGGGGTCGGGCTGGCAGCGGGGGTCGGGCTGGAGAGGCAGCGGGCAGTGGGCTGGCAGCGGTGTCAGGGTGGAGAGGCAGCGGGCTGGCAGCGGGGGTCGGGCTGAAGAGGCAGCGGGGTGGAGGGAGGATTACGCAGCATGTGTATATTGTGTATACATTACCTTGTCCCGGCCGGCGATCGCTCCTTCACTTCATAGCTTGCACGAGTTCTGCATCCAGCCAATCACCATGCGGCTTCAGTTTCCGCATGGTGATTGGCTGGATGCAGAACTCGTGCAAGCTATGAAGTGAAGGAACGATCGCCGGCCGGGACAAGGTAATGTATACACAATATACACATGCTGCGTAATCCTCCCTCCACCCCGCTGCCTCTTCAGCCCGACCCCCGCTGCCAGCCCGCTGCCTCTCCACCCTGACACCGCTGCCAGCCCACTGCCCGCTGCTTCTCCAGCCCGACCCCCTACTGCCCGCTGCCTCTCCAGCCCGACCCCGCTGCCAGCCCGCTGCCTCTCCAGCACGATCCCTGCTAAAAAAATTGAACATATAAAACGTTAAATATCGTTGTAATGCAGCGCCATTCTGACACTATTGGCGCTGTGCGCCATTTTTGCCTGTCCCCCCTTTAAGAACTACATCCCGATGTTGAAGGGATTGGAATCGTTGAAAAGCAAGAGCACTAACACACCAACCACCACTACATCACCCTGCCTCCAAATTAGAACACTTCTTCCGGCCAGTGATTATGTCCATAGTAAAACTAGTGTATCATCTGTAAATATAATGTAAGGACATGCTTTAATTTCACAACTTCAAAGGAAGCTTCATTCAAATTTGGCCATAAATAAATGTACATAATGGGGCAACATATCACTTGAAGAAATGTTGACAAGCTGCAGTACTATGCATGTGTGGAATGGTAGTATAAAGGTATTTCACATCCATTGTAGCCACAACAAGTTCTAATACATGTTTGATTTTTTTGGGTGGATTGCAAGGCACTACTTTTGGCAGTCATATTTCATTACTCTTTCTTTACTTTAGGTAAAACCAGGAGTTTTGTTTTTGAATCTGGATGATACCATTCATTGTCAAACTTAGACATGAGTAAACAGTGAGCTTTCGGATTTTAAAATGCCTTCGGCGGACTGGTTCCTGACTAAAAATGAAAACCACACTTTATGTACACTGACATACAGAGTTGAATAATTTTTCGGCAAACATTAATGTATTTTTACATGTCTTAACTGTTACTCAGAACACTTTTCCTGGCCTCTGGGCTAAATTGATAAGTTAAACAGTTCCCTTCATGTAACGTAAAGTACACTCTGGTGATGATGATGGGTAACTATTGGAAATTCCAAGTTGAAATACTAACTGGGCTAGTAGTCATATGCCACATTAATTTTAAACTAAAGAGCATTCTGGCATTTCAAACCAGCAAATGCAAGTAAAAAATAATGCATAGTGACAGTAAACAGTAAACACCATCAAACGCAAGCATATAACAGAAAAATTGAATTGAAAAATTAAAAATAAAATAAAAAGAATATTGTAATATTGAAAAGCCATTGTACCAGCAAGAGAAGTTGTAAACAAGAGTCCTGGTTTTAACCATGTTGTACAGATATGATCCAATGTATGTACTTTGTCTCTTTTTTAAATCTCATTTCTGACTTTAAGCCACCCATTAATACAGTGAATGTCAATGTTTGTAAGCCGTGTTTTCAGTGTTGGTCAGGGAAAAGTACAAGGAAGCCTTTTTATAATTAGAAAAATCTCATGTTATTTTTCTCAAAAACAGCCAATAAATGCTATCATCCTGTTTCAAAACTCCTTGTTTTTATGGCTAATACGGTACCACACTGTACTGGTTTGACTTTTATTAAACGTTATTGTACAATGTCCATGTATAGTGTAATTTTGTAATTTTGTACATCTTGTTTTTTACAGCTTCTGAAGTAACCGCCCGTGTTGCTGCCCTTGAGCAACAAGTACAGCAGCAGCGGGTGGAATATGAAGCGCGCCTCCAGCAGCTACAAGCTGCTTTTCAGCAGCAGATAGAGCAACTGCAACAACAGCTGGAGGCACAGATTGAGGACCAACGGCAGAGGATTCTGGCCTGCAGGGAGGAGGGAGAACGGCTCCATGAGTATTTTGCCCAGGTTGCCGGGAAAAGGAGGATGTAAGGCGGGTCCTCCTGGAGTCCTCCGGAGTCAGATTAGATGGACAGCGTGTGTGAACAGCTTTTTTCAGATCTTGCCACTGATTCTACATTGGATTTAGATCTGGACTTTGGATGGGCCTTTCTAATACATAGTTATGTTTTGTTTGAAACCATTCCATTGTTGCCCTGCCTTTATGTTTAGGGTCATTGTCCTGCTGAAAGGTGAACCTCCGCCCCAGTCTCAAGTCTTTTGCAGAGTCCAAGAGGTTTTCTTCCAAGTTTGCCCTGTATTTGGCACCATCCATCTTCCCATCAACTCTGACCAGCTTCTCTGTCCCTGCTGAAGAGAAGCACCCCCAGAGCATGATGCTGCCACCACCATATTTGACAGTGGGGATGGTGTGGTCAGAGTGATGTGCACTGTTAGTTTTCTGCCACACATAGCGTTTTGCATTTTGGACCAAAAGTTCCATTTTGGTCTCCTCTGACCAGAGCACCTTGTTCCACATGTTTACCGTGTCCCCCAACATGGCTTGTGTCAAACTGCAAACTGGACTTCTTATGCTTTTCTGTTAACAATGGCTTTCTTCTTGCCACTATACCATAAAGGCCAACTTTGTGCAGTGCATGACTAATAGTTGTCCTATGGACAGTCTCCCACCTGAGCTGTAGATCTCTGCAGCTCGTCCAGAGTCACCATGGGCCTCTTGACTGCATTTCTGATCAGCGCTCTCCTTGTTTGGCCTGTGAGTTTAGGTGGACGGCCTTGTCTTAGTAGGTTTACAGTTGTGCCATACTCCTTCCATTTCTGAATGATTGCTTGAACAGTGCTCTGTGGGATGTTCAAGGCTTTGGAAATGTTTTTGTAGCCTAAACCAGCTTTACGTTTTTCTATAACTTGATCCCTGACCTGTCTTGTGTGTTCTTTTTACTTCACAGTGCTGTTAGTGTTGATCCAAATATTCTCTTAAGACAACCTCTGAGGCCCTCACAGAGCAGCTGTATTTGTACTGAGATTACATTACAGACAGGTGCACTCTAATCTCTTACCCACCCTGTTTTAAAAGAGCAGGCAAATGGTTGATTTGATGTTGGCAGCCAACCTTTTGTTGAGGTGACAGGGGGCCAGATTTATCAAGAGCGTTTTAAACAAAATATTAGTTTTATTTTTAAAAATCCTTGCAGAACTGTCTCAGACAGCCGAAAAAAATCACTAGATAATGAAGATTCCTTCTTAAACTGTAAGGAATAGAAGGAGATAGGAAGGTCTCTCAGGCAGTGCAATGTGTGTGGAAAATTGCTGTGGCTAAGGCTACCAACACACCTGCTGTCAGCAAACTCTGACTGAGAGGGGAGGAGCCCTTCACAAATCACATCTAGCCTACACTATCTGTAGAACTGCTAATGAGCACTTTTCGGCAACATTAAAGGAATGGATTTGCACATTTCTTAAATGTTCAGTTTATTGATTTTTATTATTTAAATGAATCACATATCAGTTACTTCATATGGAGAGCATATCTTTCTCCATAGACCTTGTGTTAAAAAAAATAGTTGCTATCACTTATTTTTGCTTTGGCAGCGAGCTGAGCTGGCTCATTAGCATACTGTACGACGACGGGCTTCAGCCTGCTTATAGCAGACACTCCAGCTGATTTATTATAACGCTGACTCACACACTACAGACAGCTGCTGTTCTGAGTTCTCTGTAACCAGTTAATTGAATAGATAAAGCAGTCGGCTAATTATGTACTTATGAAAAAGCATGTTTGTTTATTTACTTATCTAGTTACAGAGAACCGCAGCTCTCTGTAGTGAGTGAGTTAGCGTTATCAGCTTGAGTGTCTGCTATCAGAGAAGTCCGTCCGGCGCATGACACAGCCCAGCTCTCTGTGGTGTATGAGACAGCCTTATAAATCAGCTGGAGTGTCTGCTAGCCTATAAGCAGGCTGAAGCCTGTCGTCGCATACTATGCTAATGAGCCATCGGCCAAAGCAAAACTAAGTGATAGCATCTACTTTTTTTTAACACAAGGGCGTCAATTCACCAGAGAGGATTTACTAAGAGAAAAAAGGTAGGTAGATTATCTCATGAGGTATTTTAACACTCTGGAGTCAATTCACCAGTGTGAGAGGACAGAGAGAAAAGTGTTCGATAGCAGGGGATAATGGAGAGATATGCATGAGGAAAGTGTGAGAAAGCAGAGATTTAGGTAATAATCGGTATTAATGATTTACATGGGTTACTTCTCCGCTCTGTAAGCATGAAAGTGAAGCATTGTGGGTAGGAGGCAGAGTTTAACCACTACATGACCAGAGTATTCCCGCCTTATACTGCCGGATCACATCATCAATCATATCATTCACGAGTGATTCTGAACGTCTTAACCACCTCTGTCTCAGTAAAATTATCACGAACTGTTCTCACACGAAAAATACGAGGGGCGATTAAACAGACCCTCCTCCTGCGCCTTCGTATCCTCATAATAGAAGCAAGCTCTAAGGCCTAGTGCACACCAGAGCGGTTCGGCTGCATTTTTTGCGATCCGCTTGCGGCTGCGGATACGCGTGGGAGGCGTTTTGCATAAACGCATACTCCCGGGCTGCTGCAGATTTAGGATTGCGGAGGCGTTTCTGACTCAATGTTAAGTATAGGAAAAACGCAAACCGCTCTGAAAACCTGCACTTCACAGCGGTTTGTCAGGCGGTTTTTGTTACAGTAGCTGTTCAGTAACAGCTTTACTGTAACAATACAGAAAATCTACTACACCAAAAACGCTTCACAGAACTGAAAAATGCTAGCTGAAACGCTACAGAAAAACTAGAAAAAGCGTTTCACAATCTGCTAGCATTTTGCGAATATACTAGCGGTTTTTGGTGTGCATCAGGCCTAACAGAGTAAGCTCAAAAGGCTCCATCTTCCACAGCAGCAGCTGCTGTGTGAAAACCACGATATCTCCAGGTTAATTCAGGGGGTTAAGAGATGTAAAAATTACGAATGACCACACACCGTTTCTTCCCTGGTGAAATGTGATTTGGGGAAAAACTAACTACTAACTATCACTTATTTATCTCATACTTATCTCACATTTATCTCTTGCATTTCTCTCGATCGATAATTTCCCCTATACTTCTGGATAATTGCTACTTGTAGATATCACAGGAGGTTAATTACCTCCCAAGAGATATTTAGGTTGTTAACCTCTGGTGAATTGACGCCAAGGTCGATGGAGAAAGATAAGCTCTCCATATAAAATAACAGATATGTGATTAATGTAAATAGTAATTATCAATAAACTGCCCCTTCAAATAGAGACACTGAAGCGAAAAAAAATTATGCTATTATGATTTGTATGTGTAGTACAGCTAAGAAATAAAACGTTAAGATCAGATACATCAGTCTAATTGTTTCCAGTACAAGAAGTGTTAATAAACTCCAGTTGTTATCTCTATGCAAAGAAGCCATTAATCTCTACGGCTTTCAGAGTCGTGGAATGGGCTGTTTTATGACTTTTATTATCTGAAATGTTATTGAACTATTTAATATTTCTCTGCCAGAGGCGAGGTCAGTAGTTCACAGACTGCTCGGAAAGAAGAATTCTGAATGCTGAGTGATGTGTAATCTGAACATAGTGTATAATGATCCAATGTTATAAATACAACTATATACCTAAAAAAAGGGAATATTTTCTTTTCTGCAAATCTTCCAGTAATTATTCATAGTACACTACAAATTCATTATATCATATATTTTTTTTTCTCTTCAGAGTCTTTTTAACTGTAGTGTAGCTCTAGAAATCCACGCTAAACTGTCGCTATTACATAGGCTTTGCGAATTTTCTTACTATCATGCAGAACTATTCTTCAACTGGCTAGAACAGTTTTAGAAGAATAAACTGTCGGTAATGCTTTGAGAAATCTGGCCCAGGGACTATGTTACACAGTGCCAACTGTCCTGTGTCCTGGTCACCCCTCCCAGTTGATAGACAATGCACTGTTATGTTGATGGAGTAGTAGACATCAGAAGTTTCCTGTCTCGTCCAACTACAATTCTCGCAAACTCTTTCTGTTGTAAGAAAGGAAAGTTTTATGTTTTCCTGTGTTTCTTGTTTTGTACCTTTTTTAAAAAAAATTGACAAAACTTATTGCAAATTGCAATAAAAGTTTTTTAAAAAACCTGGTCTTTGTTGTATTGTATGTATTGCACAATGCATATCTAACTGGCTGGTGATGACAACCATTAGGCTCTTGCCTGCCTGGCATTACTTTTTTGTCTGTTGTAGGCACCACAACGTCCGGTAGTTGAATTGTCACAGGCTCAGCAGCAGAAGTACGTCTCATAAGGTTTGACACAAAAGGTAATTGGCAGCAGAGTACACACAGGTCCTCGCACACTAGAGACCTTGGTTGAGGGATATCATGTCCGGTAGTTGACTGGTCGCAGCATCAGAAGCAAAGTAAGTATCACAAGGTTAGACACAACAGGTAATTGGCAGCAGAGTAGACACAGGTCCTCACACACTCAAGACCTTGGTTGAAGGATATCATGTCCGGTAGTTGACGGGTCGCAGCAGCAGAAGTAAAGTAAGTATCATAATATTTGACACAACAGGTAATTGGCAGCAGAGTAGACAGGCCCTTGCCCCTTAGGGACATGGTTTGAAGGATATAACGTCCAGGAAATGGACTTGTCACAGCAGTAGTAAGTATCATTAGGTTTTAGAGTCTTGAGACAGCAGGTAACGGCAGCAGAGTAGACAGGCCCTTGCCCCTTAGGGACCTGTGTTGAAGGATATAAAGTCCAGGAAATGGACTTGTCACAGCAGTAGTAAGTATCATTAGGTTTTAGAGTCTTGAGACAGCAGGTAACGGCAGCAGAGAGTAGACAGGCCCTTGCCCTTTAGAGACATGGTTTGAAGGATATAACGTCCAGGAAATGGACTTGTCACAGCAGTAGTAAGTATCATTAGGTCTTAGAGTCTTGAGACAGCAGGTAACGGCAGCAGAGTAGACAGGCCCTTGCCCCTTAGGGACCTGTGTTGAAGGATATAAAGTCCAGGAAATGGACTTGTCACAGCAGTAGTAAGTATCATTAGGTTTTAGAGTCTTGAGACAGCAGGTAACGGCAGCAGAGTAGACAGGCCCTTGCCCTTTAGAGACATGGTTTGAAGGATATAACGTCCAGGAAATGGACTTGTCACAGCAGTAGTAAGTATCATTAGGTCTTAGAGTCTTGAGACAGCAGGTAACGGCAGCAGAGTAGACAGGCCCTTGCCCCTTAGGGACCTGTGTTGAAGGATATAAAGTCCAGGAAATGGACTTGTCACAGCAGTAGTAAGTATCATTAGGTTTTAGAGTCTTGAGACAGCAGGTAACGGCAGCAGAGTAGACAGGCCCTTGCCCCTTAGGGACATGGTTTGAAGGATATAACGTCCAGGAAATGGACTTGTCACAGCAGTAGTAAGTATCATTAGGTTTTAGAGTCTTGAGACAGCAGGTAACGGCAGCAGAGTAGACAGGCCCTTGCCCCTTAGGGACATGGTTTGAAGGATATAACGTCCAGGAAATGGACTTGTCACAGCAGTAGTAAGTATCATTAGGTCTTAGAGTCTTGAGACAGCAGGTAACGGCAGCAGAGTAGACAGGCCCTTGCCCCTTAGGGACCTGTGTTGAAGGATATAAAGTCCAGGAAATGGACTTGTCACAGCAGTAGTAAGTATCATTAGGTTTTAGAGTCTTGAGACAGCAGGTAACGGCAGCAGAGAGTAGACAGGCCCTTGCCCTTTAGAGACATGGTTTGAAGGATATAACGTCCAGGAAATGGACTTGTCACAGCAGTAGTAAGTATCATTAGGTCTTAGAGTCTTGAGACAGCAGGTAACGGCAGCAGAGTAGACAGGCCCTTGCCCCTTAGGGACCTGTGTTGAAGGATATAAAGTCCAGGAAATGGACTTGTCACAGCAGTAGTAAGTATCATTAGGTTTTAGAGTCTTGAGACAGCAGGTAACGGCAGCAGAGTAGACAGGCCCTTGCCCTTTAGAGACATGGTTTGAAGGATATAACGTCCAGGAAATGGACTTGTCACAGCAGTAGTAAGTATCATTAGGTCTTAGAGTCTTGAGACAGCAGGTAACGGCAGCAGAGTAGACAGGCCCTTGCCCCTTAGGGACCTGTGTTGAAGGATATAAAGTCCAGGAAATGGACTTGTCACAGCAGTAGTAAATATCATTAGGTTTTAGAGTCTTGAGACAGCAGGTAACGGCAGCAGAGTAGACAGGCCCTTGCCCCTTAGGGACATGGTTTGAAGGATATAACGTCCAGGAAATGGACTTGTCACAGCAGTAGTAAGTATCATTAGGTTTTAGAGTCTTGAGACAGCAGGTAACGGCAGCAGAGTAGACAGGCCCTTGCCCCTTAGGGACATGGTTTGAAGGATATAACGTCCAGGAAATGGACTTGTCACAGCAGTAGTAAGTATCATTAGGTCTTAGAGTCTTGAGACAGCAGGTAACGGCAGCAGAGTAGACAGGCCCTTGCCCCTTAGGGACCTGTGTTGAAGGATATAAAGTCCAGGAAATGGACTTGTCACAGCAGTAGTAAGTATCATTAGGTTTTAGAGTCTTGAGACAGCAGGTAACGGCAGCAGAGAGTAGACAGGCCCTTGCCCTTTAGAGACATGGTTTGAAGGATATAACGTCCAGGAAATGGACTTGTCACAGCAGTAGTAAGTATCATTAGGTCTTAGAGTCTTGAGACAGCAGGTAACGGCAGCAGAGTAGACAGGCCCTTGCCCCTTAGGGACCTGTGTTGAAGGATATAAAGTCCAGGAAATGGACTTGTCACAGCAGTAGTAAGTATCATTAGGTTTTAGAGTCTTGAGACAGCAGGTAACGGCAGCAGAGTAGACAGGCCCTTGCCCTTTAGAGACATGGTTTGAAGGATATAACGTCCAGGAAATGGACTTGTCACAGCAGTAGTAAGTATCATTAGGTTTTAGAGTCTTGAGACAGCAGGTAACGGCAGCAGAGTAGACAGGCCCTTGCCCTTTAGAGACATGGTTTGAAGGATATAACGTCCAGGAAATGGACTTGTCACAGCAGTAGTAAGTATCATTAGGTCTTAGAGTCTTGAGACAGCAGGTAACGGCAGCAGAGTAGACAGGCCCTTGCCCCTTAGGGACCTGTGTTGAAGGATATAAAGTCCAGGAAATGGACTTGTCACAGCAGTAGTAAGTATCATTAGGTTTTAGAGTCTTGAGACAGCAGGTAACGGCAGCAGAGTAGACAGGCCCTTGCCCCTTAGGGACATGGTTTGAAGGATATAACGTCCAGGAAATGGACTTGTCACAGCAGTAGTAAGTATCATTAGGTTTTAGAGTCTTGAGACAGCAGGTAACGGCAGCAGAGTAGACAGGCCCTTGCCCCTTAGGGACATGGTTTGAAGGATATAACGTCCAGGAAATGGACTTGTCACAGCAGTAGTAAGTATCATTAGGTCTTAGAGTCTTGAGACAGCAGGTAACGGCAGCAGAGTAGACAGGCCCTTGCCCCTTAGGGACCTGTGTTGAAGGATATAAAGTCCAGGAAATGGACTTGTCACAGCAGTAGTAAGTATCATTAGGTTTTAGAGTCTTGAGACAGCAGGTAACGGCAGCAGAGAGTAGACAGGCCCTTGCCCTTTAGAGACATGGTTTGAAGGATATAACGTCCAGGAAATGGACTTGTCACAGCAGTAGTAAGTATCATTAGGTCTTAGAGTCTTGAGACAGCAGGTAACGGCAGCAGAGTAGACAGGCCCTTGCCCCTTAGGGACCTGTGTTGAAGGATATAAAGTCCAGGAAATGGACTTGTCACAGCAGTAGTAAGTATCATTAGGTTTTAGAGTCTTGAGACAGCAGGTAACGGCAGCAGAGAGTAGACAGGCCCTTGCCCTTTAGAGACATGGTTTGAAGGATATAACGTCCAGGAAATGGACTTGTCACAGCAGTAGTAAGTATCATTAGGTCTTAGAGTCTTGAGACAGCAGGTAACGGCAGCAGAGTAGACAGGCCCTTGCCCCTTAGGGACCTGTGTTGAAGGATATAACGTCCAGGAAATGGACTTGTCACAGCAGTAGTAAGTATCATTAGGTTTTAGAGTCTTGAGACAGCAGGTAACGGCAGCAGAGTAGACAGGCCCTTGCCCCTTAGGGACATGGTTTGAAGGATATAACGTCCAGGAAATGGACTTGTCACAGCAGTAGTAAGTATCATTAGGTCTTAGAGTCTTGAGACAGCAGGTAACGGCAGCAGAGTAGACAGGCCCTTGCCCCTTAGGGACCTGTGTTGAAGGATATAAAGTCCAGGAAATGGACTTGTCACAGCAGTAGTAAGTATCATTAGGTTTATGAGTCTTGAGACAGCAGCTAACGGCAGCAGAGTAGACAGGCCCTTGCCCCTTAGGGACATGGTTTGAAGGATATAACGTCCAGGAAATGGACTTGTCACAGCAGTAGTAAGTATCATTAGGTTTATGAGTCTTGAGACAGCAGCTAACGGCAGCAGAGTAGACAGGCCCTTGCCCCTTAGGGACCTGTGTTGAAGGATATAAAGTCCAGGAAATGGACTTGTCACAGCAGTAGTAAGTATCATTAGGTTTATGAGTCTTGAGACAGCAGCTAACGGCAGCAGAGTAGACAGGCCCTTGCCCCTTAGGGACCTGTGTTGAAGGATATAAAGTCCAGGAAAT
The DNA here is from genome assembly GCF_040937935.1 of Hyperolius riggenbachi. Taxonomy (NCBI): domain Eukaryota; kingdom Metazoa; phylum Chordata; class Amphibia; order Anura; family Hyperoliidae; genus Hyperolius; species Hyperolius riggenbachi. The sequence goes on along the minus strand of NW_027152487.1, from coordinate 94,378 downwards.
GGACTTGTCACAGCAGTAGTAAGTATCATTAGGTTTTAGAGTCTTGAGACAGCAGGTAACGGCAGCAGAGTAGACAGGCCCTTGCCCCTTAGGGACATGGTTTGAAGGATATAACGTCCAGGAAATGGACTTGTCACAGCAGTAGTAAGTATCATTAGGTTTATGAGTCTTGAGACAGCAGCTAACGGCAGCAGAGTAGACAGGCCCTTGCCCCTTAGGGACCTGTGTTGAAGGATATAAAGTCCAGGAAATGGACTTGTCACAGCAGTAGTAAGTATCATTAGGTTTATGAGTCTTGAGACAGCAGCTAACGGCAGCAGAGTAGACAGGCCCTTGCCCCTTAGGGACCTGTGTTGAAGGATATAACGTCCAGGAAATGGACTTGTCACAGCAGTAGTAAGTATCATTAGGTTTTAGAGTCTTGAGACAGCAGGTAACGGCAGCAGAGTAGACAGGCCCTTGCCCCTTAGGGACATGGTTTGAAGGATATAACGTCCAGGAAATGGACTTGTCACAGCAGTAGTAAGTATCATTAGGTTTTAGAGTCTTGAGACAGCAGGTAACGGCAGCAGAGTAGACAGGCCCTTGCCCCTTAGGGACATGGTTTGAAGGATATAACGTCCAGGAAATGGACTTGTCACAGCAGTAGTAAGTATCATTAGGTCTTAGAGTCTTGAAACAGCAGGTAACGGCAGCAGAGTAGACAGGCCCTTGCCCCTTAGGGACCTGTGTTGAAGGATATAAAGTCCAGGAAATGGACTTGTCACAGCAGTAGTAAGTATCATTAGGTTTTAGAGTCTTGAGACAGCAGCTAACGGCAGCAGAGTAGACAGGCCCTTGCCCCTTAGGGACCTGTGTTGAAGGATATAAAGTCCAGGAAATGGACTTGTCACAGCAGTAGTAAGTATCATTAGGTTTATGAGTCTTGAGACAGCAGCTAACGGCAGCAGAGTAGACAGGCCCTTGCCCCTTAGGGACCTGTGTTGAAGGATATAAAGTCCAGGAAATGGACTTGTCACAGCAGTAGTAAGTATCATTAGGTTTTAGAGTCTTGAGACAGCAGGTAACGGCAGCAGAGTAGACAGGCCCTTGCCCCTTAGGGACATGGTTTGAAGGATATAACGTCCAGGAAATGGACTTGTCACAGCAGTAGTAAGTATCAATAGGTCTTAGAGTCTTGAAACAGCAGGTAACGGCAGCAGAGTAGACAGGCACTTGCCCTTTAGAGACATGGTTTGAAGGATATAACGTCCAGGAAATGGACTTGTCACAGCAGTAGTAAGTATCATTAGGTCTTAGAGTCTTGAGACAGCAGGTAACGGCAGCAGAGTAGACAGGCCCTTGCCCCTTAGGGACCTGTGTTGAAGGATATAACGTCCGGCAGTTGAATTGACACAGCAGTAGTAGTAGTAGTAAGTATAATTAGGTTTATGAGTCTTGAGACAGCAGGTAACGGCAGCAGAGTACACAGGCCCTTGCCCCTTAGGGACCTGTGTTGAAGGATATAACGTCCGGCAGTAGACTTGTCACAGCAGTAGTAGTAAGTATCATATTAGGTTTGAGACTGCAGGTTTTTGATGTAAAATTCACGGGGGAAAAAATCAGATACAATATTCGCCAAGTTTGTAAGGGATAATTTTCATTTTCTTCAACAATTTTATTTTATTTGGTCTCCTTAAGGATCAATAAGAGGGGCATTAAAATCATCATTAATCCAGGATTCGTTCATTTTGATGAATGTGAGTCTGTCCACATTTTCTGCAGACAGACGTGTCCGGTAGTCAGTGACCACGCCACCTGCCGCACTAAACACTCTCTCAGATAGAACACTTGAGGCGGGGCATGCAAGTACCTCCAGCGCATACTGAGCAAGTTCTGGCCAGGTGTCAATTTTTTTGGTCCAGTACTCCATGGGGTCATTACTCTCTATGTTATCAGGAGCACTAGCCGACCCTAAATAGTCACTCACCATACGGTCCAGCCGCTGGCGGTGACTACTATTGCTGCTGGTGCTGCTGCATGGAGCATTGGAAGACTCTGGCTGATAAAAGTCATAAAACATACTCAGCAAATTTTGTGGTTTTTTGGTACTGCTGGGACCACCACAAGTTTGCTGAGTACTTTGCAGAGGAGTGAAAACTGTGGCCCGGGGTGAAGGTGCGGGAAAAGCATCTTCAACCCAGCGAGCAAGGGCTTCATGGATCTTTCGCATCATGTTGTCTGCCTGGGATGGGGGAAGGAACTGCCTTAATTTCCCTTTACAGCGGGGATCTAAAATGGTGGCCACCCACATGTCCAGCCTCACTTTCAATTTCTTTATCCGGGGGTCACTCTTGAAGCACTGGATCATGTGAGCAGCCATAGGAAAGAGGTGCCTGCCAGAAATCTCCTCTTCCGGCCTGTTATCACAGCTGTCACCATCCTGCTCCAGCAGCTCATCAATCTCTTCCCACCCCCGTACAATTGCCTCTTCCTCCTCCTCCTCCTCAACCTCTGCCTCTCCTACGTCCTCTTCCTGGGCATCAGCATGATCAGACACTCCCAAATTTGCCTGTGCACTCTGATCTCCACGTCCAAGCAAGTTAAACAACATTTTGTCAAGCATGAAGATAAGGGGGAGTACTTGTGAGATGCTACAGTTCTCCATGCTGACCAACTTTGTGGCTTGCTCGAAAGGCTGCAAAACTTGGCAAACCTGACCAATTTGCTCCCACTGGTCCCCAGTAATGTAGTCCAGTGACAAATTTGAGGAAGCTGTCTCAGAAAGATAGATTCTGACTGCCATTCGCTGCTCCCACAACCTCTGCAACATGTAGAGGGTGGAGTTCCACCGCGTTGGGCAATCACTTATGAGTCTGTGCTGCGGAAGATTATGACGGCGCTGCAACAACTTCAAAGAAGCGGAGGCGGTTGCTGAGCGCCGGATGTGAGCTGACACCTTTCGTGCTGTTGAAACAGCGTCCTTTAACCCTTCATATGTTCCTAAGAACTTACTAACTATAAGATTGAAGACGTGGGCCAAACAGGGAAGATGGGTGTAGCCACCTAGACGCATAGCAGACAGCATATTAGACCCATTGTCAGAGACGACAATTCCTGTAAGAAGTTTCCGTGGGGCCAACCACTGGCGGATCTGATCTTCAAAGGCACTAAGGATTTCAGATCCTGTTTGCCTCTTCTCTTCCATCGATACCAGCTTCAGCATTGCTTGGCATCGATGGTGCTGCATGCCAGTATACGAGCGAAACTGCTTGATGGGAGGCTCATCAACTACCTGGCCTGCCACAGAACAGGTGGCAGAGGGGAGTGGAGCGGGCCTCCCCTTGACCCCACGAGGTGGCACCACAAGCTGTTGAGATACTGGACAAGATCTTCCACCATCCCCAGCACGATGTAGAGTGACCCAATGGGCTGTATAAGTTATATACTTCCCCTGCCCATGCCTGCTGCTCCAGGCATCTGTAGTAAAATGGACCTTTCCACCCACCGCATGGTCCATTGACCGGGCTACACACGCCACCATTTGCTGGTGTAGGGCAGGTATCGCTTTCCTGGCAAAATAATGTCGGCTGGGGATCCTCCATTGTGGCGCCACACTGCTCATAAGTTTGCGGAAGGGGGCACTGTCCACAAAATTGTAGGGTAGCAGCTGTTGGGCCAACATTTTTGCCAGGAGCCCATTATTTTTTACAACAAATTTGTCATTTGCAGGGAGCATACGCTTCCTCTGCAACATTTCAGGAACCGAAGGCTGGCGCTGAAAACCTAATGAGGTGGATTGGTGCACTATTCCAGCCTGGCATGCAGAGAGAATCGGAGAGGATTGGGAAGGTGCAGGCTGAATAGGGACAGGCCGAAGGCTGGAAGGAGGAAGGGGTGGGCCTGCTGTTGCTGCTGTTCCAGCCACACTCTTCCCAGAATTCTGTACCCACTGAAATGCACTGTGGTGATGGACGCGCAGATGGCTTCTCATGCCAGAAGTGCCAAAGCCGCTGCCCTTTTGGCCTCTGCTTACCGCTTTGCGGCATATGGTACAGACCACCTTGCAAACGTCCTCTGCATGGTCTGTAAAGAAATGCCATGCTGGGGATGACCTTTCTGCACTCCTACTGGTTTTTTTGGTTGTTTTTTTACCAGCATTGGAATTGGCAGCAACAGGAATTACAGCTGGAAGTTGCTGGCCAACTGGATGATCACTTTGACCATGGTGATTGTGCCTACTGCTGCTGACACCTAGGCCACGAGATGCCGTCCATGTAGGAACATTAGCCTCACAATCATCTACTTCAACCACAGAATTATCATCTTGTTCCTCCACCTGCACACTGTGCAAATCAGTGGTTGTATTAAGAAGTTGAGTAGTACCACTGGTGTCACAAGCTTGTGGAGCTTTTCTGCATGACAAAAAAATGGGGGCCATTTCTGTCAAAACATCACCCACTATTTCTTGAGAGCTTGGACCCAAGGTCTCTGCCAATGCCTCATCCAAATCTTTTTGCAAATCCCTCTCCTCATCCTGAAATGTTAAATTTAGCTCTGGAGAAGAGCACTGGGAGGAGGCAATCACATCACAATCAGCAACTGCCGCCAGGGTTTTCGCAGCCTCACGAGGAACATGAGAACTGGTGCTGCTGTGACTGTCAAGACTACCTAACAATTCCTCAGACTGGGTACAGGGCTCCTTTTCAAAATAGTTCAGGACAGTATTGGCTCGTTCCTCATTAATAGTTATCCTGCGACCAAACACAGGGAACAAATTGCGTACCAAAGGGGATCTATTCCTGCTGCCACCTTCTGCCTGATCACGTGCTTTGCGTGATCCACCATCGCTCCACTGTCTTTTTGGAGTGAAAGGTGCATCCTGCTGCTTTCGATCCATTGCCTTTGGACTCAGTAGATAAAATAAAAATTTTATATATATATATATAAAATTATAAATATATGTATATATATATATATACACACACACACTCTCTCTGTCACACCACAGTAAGCTAACTATCCCTGACCCTCGCACACTACAGCAAGTACACTCTCTATCACACTACACCTGACTCTCTCTCTCTATATATATATCACTCTAAGCTAAACCTGACTCTCTCTCTCTATATCACACTAACCTAAGCCTGAATCTATATCACACTAACCTAAGCCTACCTCTCTGATTCTCCTCACAGCAAATATTACACACTACACTACAATCTAGCTCTCACACTCAATCTACAATCAGTCACAAATACCCAGCTAACTCACTAATCCTCACTCTAGTCTAAGCTCACTCACACACAGTCTTTAAAAAGACTATTGGTTTATTATTTATACAGTAAAGTATATATCTCAAACTCAGTCAGTAACAAAATATGGGTCTGTCTCTCTCCTCTGCTCCACAAGACTGAAACCCACAAAATGGAGGACAGCCTCTCCTCTATTTTATACAAGATGGGTGGGATAAGTTGTGATAGGTCGCTAGGAAATGGTTGCTAACGTATGATTGGTCTATCTTTTTAAAGCAGCCCTATTTGTTCAGCAATTTCGCGGATTTCCGCGGAATTCCGAATTCCGGCAGTTGCCTGATTGGTTCATTCATTCCGAATGCAATGATTGGCTTAAAAATACCGTTCTGCCGGAATCGCGGAAATTCCGCGGAATTCCGTTTCCGTTAACGGAAAATTCCGCGTTCCGCGTTCCGATGCGGAAACGTAATTTCCGGCCGGAATTGCGGAAATTACAATTCCGCGATATCCGAGCGAGCAACCCTAAGTCCTTCCCTAAACATTGCTGAAAGCAGTGTGCTGACCAAGAAATTAGTTGGCGGTGGCCCAATCAATGTGTGGAGAATGAAGGTGCAACCATGACATGCCGAGTATAATGGTGGAGGATGTCATGTGCAACACAAAGAACTGCAACTTTTCCCAGTGCAGTACCCCTATGGTGACCCCCACCTCTGGTGTCTCAGACAGTGGGTGATTCCCTTGGAGAGGAGAGTCATCCACTGCCGTAACCTGGACGGGTGGTTGTACTGGTGTGAGCGGAATACACAATCTCTTAGCAAACTCAAAATCCATAAAATTTGCCGCGGAGCCTGAATCGATAAAGGCTTCCATGACCTCAGTCTTATCTTCCCACGTAACGGTACAGGGAAGAAGCAATCGTTTTTCTTCTAGGGGTAAAAGTCGGACGCCCAGGGTGTTACCCCCTACCACTCCTAAGCGGTAGCGTTTTCCCGGCTTATTAGGGCAGTTTCGTACTATATGCCCCCCTTCAGCACAATACAGACACAGCTGTTCGGTCATTCTCCGTCTTCGCTCTACCTGGGTCAATTTTGACCGAGCAATCTGTATCGGCTCGGATGGAGGCAAGACGGGAGAAGATGAAATAGTAGGAGGTGGAGTCACTGGGACCGTGGTGTAAGACACCCCTCTGACACGAGAACTACCCCTGGTCTGTTTTTGGTAGCGCAGCCTGCGGTCGATTCGGACGGCCGCTGAGATGGCCTCATCGACTGTTCTGGGCTCGGGCTGGCTTAACATCAGATCAGAGACCTCATCGGACAGCCCTGACAAGAAACGATCTAATAGGGCATAAGTGTCCCACCTGGCCGTAACTGACCACCTCCTAAACTCGGCTGCGTAATCTTCGACCGGACCTTCGCCTTGACGTAAAAGCTTGAGCTTCCGCTCAGAAGTCGAGGCAAGGTCCGAATCGTCCTAAATTACTGCCATAGCTTTAAAGAATTCCTCTACAGAGGTAAGAGCTTTGTCTCCGGCGGGCAGGCTATACGCCCAAGACTGGGAGTCGCCGGACAACAAAGTTTTAATAAACGTGACCCTCTGGGTCTCAGTACCCGAAGATTGGGGTCTCAATTCAAAATAGGACAACATCCTACTCCTAAAATTCTGGAAGTCAGATCTGTGACCGGAAAAGCTTTCAGGTACAGGCATACGTATGTCAGAGCTAGAAGGGGATCGCACATGATCCACTGATGTCTGGAGGGTTTGTACAGACCCTGATAGGGCATCAATAAGAGTTATGTGGGTGCCCAGTACTTGATTGATGTTGTCCACTGAAGCGGCAAGTACACCCAGACAATCAGTGTTTGCGTCCATTTTTGTATTTGGTCTGGCGTTCTGTAACGATCGGTGAAGCACAGAGAGGATCTGATTACCGGTGATCTGCAGTATCACTGGGAATACAGATATATACCAGATTATAAGTGATCTGCAGTATCACCGATAATCCGATATACCAGCTAGAGGTGTACCGAACGGTTCGCCGGCGACCGGTTCCAGGCGAACATTGGGGGTTCGCGTTCGCCTGCATCACAGTCAGCAGGCACATTGTAGCCATTCAGGCTACAGTAAGCCCTGGAGCCCCACCCCCCCTTATATAAGGCAGCCTCCAGCGGCCATTACAGTCACTCGTGTGCCTGCTAGAGAGAGGAAAGGGACAGCTGCTGCAGACTTTTTCTCTTAGGGACAGATTAGTTAGGTTCTAGGCTGCTTTGCTTGTTCCTGACTGATTAATATTGCTTTTAAAGCACCCAGCAACAGCTCTTTTCAGAGCTCAACCTGTACATTTTTTTTTCTGACACTTTTGTTGCATGCACAGCCTTGCTAATTGATAGTGTGTGTGCCACTGCCAGCAGCCCAGCACATTCAGTGACTGACTGCCTGTGTGTGTGACAGGGAGCTGCACATTGTACTACCCAGTACTGCATATACCCCAGTACCTGTTGTGTTTACTTAACCCACCTCATCACTGCATATACCTAGCTTTGTGTTGAGTGAACCCAGCTCACTGCATCTAACTACCCAGTACCTGTTGTGTTTACTTAACCCACCTCATCACTGCATATACCTAGCGTTGTGTTGAGTGAACCCAGCTCACTGCATCTAAGTCTAACTACCTGTTGTGTTGAGTGAGAACCCACCTCACTGCATCTTAAGTACCTTTACTGTTGAGTGAACCCAGCTCACTGCATCTAACTACCTGTTGTGTTGAGTGTGAACCCACCTGGCCACCTCACTGCATCTAACTACCTGTTGTGTTGAGTGAGAACCCACCTCACTGCATCTTAAGTACCTTTACTGTTGAGTGAACCCAGCTCACTGCATCTAACTACCCAGTACCTGTTGTGTTTACTTAACCCACCTCATCACTGCATATACCTAGCCTTGTGTTGAGTGAACCCAGCTCACTGCATCTAATTACCTGTTGTGTTGAGTGTGAACCCACCTGGCCACCTCACTGCATCTAACTACCTGTTGTGTTGAGTGAGAACCCACCTCACTGCATCTTAAGTACCTTTACTGTTGAGTGAACCCAGCTCACTGCATCTAACTACCTGTTGTGTTGAGTGTGTGAACCCACCTGGCCACCTCACTGCATCTAACTACCTGTTGTGTTGAGTGAGAACCCACCTCACTGCATCTTAAGTACCTTTACTGTTGAGTGAACCCAGCTCACTGCATCTAACTACCCAGTACCTGTTGTGTTTACTTAACCCACCTCATCACTGCATATACCTAGCCTTGTGTTGAGTGAACCCAGCTCACTGCATCTAATTACCTGTTGTGTTGAGTGTGAACCCACCTGGCCACCTCACTGCATCTAACTACCTGTTGTGTTGAGTGAGAACCCACCTCACTGCATCTTAAGTACCTTTACTGTTGAGTGAACCCAGCTCACTGCATCTAACTACCTGTTGTGTTGAGTGAGAACCCACCTGGCCACCTCACTGCATCTAACTACCTGTTGTGTTGAGTGAGAACCCACCTCACTGCATATAGCTAGCATACCCCCGAGATGGACAAAATGGACAAACCAGGTAGAGGACGAGGTAGAGGCAGACCCAGAGGAAGGCCACCAGGCACCGGCAGGTCTGTGGCTGAGCGAGGTGGTGTTGCTGTGATTTCATGCGGACCTGCCCCAAAATACAGTGCTCAGAAGAAGGCACGTGCCATCACTTCCCAAAATCGTGAGGAGGTGATTGAGTATTTAACACAGAACACCTCATCTCCCGCAGCCACCAGCACTACAACAAGCACCACATCCGCTGCATTTGACACTTCGCAGGAGTTATTTGGTGGTGGTGGTGAAATCACTGATTCCCAGCCACTACTGCAACAACAACAAGAAGGCGCAGGTACACCACCTCATACGTCTGAGTTAGGTGGCGATAGTATGGACGTAACGTGTGTGGATGGGCATGGGCGTCCGCAGAAATTTTTCCAGGGGGAGGCAAAAGTGGGGGGGATAAAGCAAGTGCTGCGCCGAAAAATGGGCGTGGCCATGCAACAGAACATGGGCGTGGTCATGGGTGGAGCCAAATATACAGGAACTTAGAAGTGGTGGAGGTGGGCCCACCCAGCAAAATGTTAGATGAAGCCCCCTTTTCTACAAAAAATAATGCCCACAATAAATATTTGGCAGGAGCATTCTGAGCAGTAGCAGGAGCATTCCCTCCCACACTGACTAGATCTCAATAATGCCTTCCTGCAGTAAATATTAAAATATGATCAGTTACATCACATCAGCGGCTAAAAGAGCAAATGTCAAATCTGCTACACAAGCGCTGTAGCAAGGCCAAGAATATAACAAAAACCAAATATGCTGAGGACGAGCTACGGCTGAAGAGCAGATCAGTGGTAGTCAGAGGATTCCAAAAACATGTTTTACACAGGCAGCAATGCAACACACACACACACACACACACAACACAACACACAACACACAACACACACCAAACACACACACACACCAAACACATACCGCACACCACAGCACACAAACTGCTTACACCATACACACTGCAAATACCACACACACACACACACACACACACACACACACACACACACACATCACATCACATACACCACACACTGCACAAACACATACTGCACACCACAGCGCACAAACTGCTTACACCATACACGCTGCAAATACCACCACACACTGCACAAACCAAACACATACCGCACACCACAGCACACAAACTGCTTACACCATACACACTGCAAATACCACATACATCACATACACCACAAACACATACTGTACACCACAGCGCACAAACTGCTTACACCATACACACTGCAAATACCACATACATCACATACACCACAAACACATACTGTACACCACAGCGCACAAACTGCTTACACCATACACACTGCAAATACCGCACACCGCAAATACCACACACATCACATACACCACACACCTCACAAACCGCCCACACCACACATACCACAAACCGCTTACACCGCAAATACCACACAAAGAACACACATCACACTGCACAAACTGCTCACACCACACACTGCAAATACTGCACACACAGCTCCATATCAATGTGCATTCACAAAAACACATACATATATATACAAACACACACCAGTTTTTTTAAAAGGCCTTTTGTCCAGCAGCACACTGTTGTACCTGAAGACTGTTTTGTAGCCTCATCCAGTGCAGGAGAGTGTGACTTTGAGGCTCCAGTGTGCTATATTCAGCCCCGGGATTCTGAGATTGCAGGATAGTGGAGGAGGGGGGCGTGTACAGGAAAGCCAGCATGCTGTGCTAACATCAAGATCCCCCTGCTGTGCAGTCTCCTCTCACCTCCTCAGCTGTGTCAGCAGGGCAGTTTCTAGGCTAAATTTCACCCAGGGCGAGGGTGTAAAATTCGCCCCCCCCTTCCCCGCCATGGAGCCAGGTATAGGTGCCCACAGTTTAGATTAGCTATGTAGGTGCCTGCAGTATAGGTTAGATAGGTAGGTGCCTGCAGTATAGGTTTGGTAGGTAGGTGCCTGCAGTATAGGTTAGATAGGTAGGTGCCTGCAGTATAGATAGGTAGCTTAGATAGGTAGGTGACTGCAGTATAGCTTAGATAGGTAGGTGACAGTATAGGTTAGATAGGTAGGTAGGTGACTGCAGTATAGGTTAGATAGGTAGGTGCCTGCTGTATAGGTTAGATAGGTAAGTGCTTGCAGTATAGGTTTGGTAGGTAGGTGCCTGCAGTATAGGTTTGGTAGGTAGGTGCCTGCAGCATAGGTTTGGTAGGTGCCTGCAGTATAGGTTAGATAGGTAGGTGACTGCAGTATAGCTTAGATAAGTAGGTGCCAGTATAGGATAGATAGGTAGGTGACTGCAGTATAGGTTAGGTAGGTGCTGCAGTATAGATTAGGTAGGTAGGTGCTGCAGTATAGATTAGGTAGGTAGTTAGGTGCTGTAGACTGCAGTATAGGTTAGGTAGGTGCTGCAGTATAGATTAGGTAGGTGCTGCAGTATAGATTAGGTAGGTGCTGCAGTATAGAGTAGGTAGGTAGGTAAGGTGCTGCAGTATAGATTAGGTAGGTAGGTGCTGCAGTATAGATTAGGTAGGTAGGTGCTGCAGTATAGATTAGGTAGGTAGGTAGGTAGGTGCTGCAGTATAGATTAGGTAGGTAGGTAGGTGCTGCAGTATAGGTTAGGTAGGTAGGTAGGTGCTGCAGTATAGATTAGGTAGGTAGGTAGGTAGGTGCTGCAGTATAGATTAGGTAGGTAGGTAGGTGCTGCAGTATAGATTAGGTAGGTGCTGCAGTATAGATTAGGTAGGTGCTGCAGTATAGAGTAAGTAGGTAGGTAGGTGCTGCAGTATAGAGTAGGTAGGTAGGTAGGTGCTGCAGTATAGATTAGGTAGGTAGGTGCTGCAGTATAGAGTAGGTAGGTAGGTAGGTGCTGCAGTATAGATTAGGTAGGTAGGTAGGTGCTGCAGTATAGATTAGGTAGATAGGTAGGTGCTGCAGTATAGATTAGGTAGGTAGGTAGGTGCTGCAGTATAGATTAGGTAGGTAGGTGCTGCAGTGGTGGTGGGAGTGGGCATAATAGTAATAACTCACCTTTCTTCATCTTCAGCCGAATAGCCGATCTCACTGCTTCAATGTACTTCCTGTCTCGGCATCTGTCTCAGTAACAGCGCCCCCTGTGTTGACATGCGGAACATCATCACAGGGGGCGCTGTTACTGAGACAGATGCCGAGACAGGAAGTATATTGAAGCAGCGTGAGATCGGCTATTCGGATGAAGATGAAGAAAGGTGAGTTATTACTATTGTGCCCGCTCCCACCACCACAGCGCCCCCCTCCGGCCACAACAATCCAGCGCCCCGGGCGATTGCACGCATCGCACGCCCATAGAAACGGGGCTGTGTGTCAGCAAGGTGAGCCAGGGATGCTGAATAGCCCTGGAAGCCCTGTCATCACTCAGCCTCCCTGGACAACTGGCTGCTGTAGGCAGCTTTCCCGTCCTGTACAGTGTGCTGCCTCAACTGTCACCCCCGAGAGAGCTGCTTCTGTCCCTGAAACTGTGCGCCGCCATATTGTTGTAGCCCAGCACAGAAACATCAGCTTCTGATTGGCCCTTAGCTCAGAATCAGAGCAGGAAAACATGCCCAGCCCACAGCTGCCGGCCCGTCCAATGATTTACGGATCTGGCAGTGACAGAAATTTACTGCTGCCAAATGGCAACACAGCCGCCCGCCAGTCCCTGCCTGCTATCGCTGATCATCCAGCCACCCAGGGAGAGTGACTGTACCCCTGAGAGCTGTCTCCGACTGGCGGCTCGATACTTCTGGGTTTGGGTGGCTAGGGGGGGCAGCAGCTGGCCAGGGGGTGGCGTCTGCCCCATTTTGCCATATGTGCGGATGCCCATGTGGATGGGGATGATGGTGGACCACCTGAAGTTGGTGCACTTGAGGAGGTGTCTGAGGAAAGCGCAGCTGGCCAGGAGGATTATGATGACGATTATACGGATAGCACATATGTTCCCGGTAGAGGAGATGACCAGGGGGTCAGTTCAGAGGAGGAGTCAGAGAGGAGTAGGAGGAGACGACTCCATGATAGAAGCAGAGGGAGCTCGTCCTCAGAAACAGCTGGGGGCAGTGTCCGGTGCCATGTATCGCCAGCTATGGCCAGGGAGCACACATGCCCTTCAACGTCAGCTGCTGCTGATGCCACCGTAGCGCCATCACCCCAGGGGGCCTCAGCGGTTTGGAAATTTTTTCACGTGTGTGTCTCAGATCGGAGCAAAGCCATCTGTTGTCTCTGCCAGCAAAAATTGAGCCGTGGAAAGGCCAACTGTCACGTAGGGACAAGTGCTTTACGAAGGCACCTGGAGAGAAGGCACAAACAGCTATGGCAAGAACACCTGAGGAAAAGAAGCACCCCTCAAAAGACAAGCAGCGGAGAACAACCGTGGCAGCCGTCACAGGGGGCTTCTGCTGCTCCACGTTCCCATGGTATTGTTCGTGGCTGGGGGGGGGAGGAAGAATGGATACACTTTTAAACAATTTAAAAATACAACCATCTAAACTTTCAAACAATTTAAAAATACAACCATCTAAACTTTCAAACAATTTAAAAATACAACCATCTATCATTTTCAAAAAATTTAAAAAAAGGGCAAAAAAACTTGGCCTCCGTAAAACATTCTTGGCAAATGCTTTCGACTTGGTTTGTCTTCCGCTGGCTCAAGGGTCCATCTGACCACAGATGCCTGGTCTGCAAAGCACGGTCAGGGCAGCTACAGCATGGGTCTCAGCAGGCTCCCACTTCGGGCCGCAATCCAACCTTCATTCCCCGCGGTGACAATGGCAGACTTGCCCTCCATAACGGATTCCCGTTAAAGGATTTAAAGTTAATTCATTTCAAATACACAGCAGGGCCTCGAAAGTCCGCCTCCTGTATTGTTATTTTTGATCACTACCTCGGGGCGGGCGTGCATGCCTACCTGCTGCCCTCCTTGGATGTGTAGTGGTAGCCGTTTCTCAGGCTCCACACCGGATTCCATCTCTCATTTCCCGGCCATTACCCGGGGTCACAAATGACAGACTTGCCCGCCTCCATATGATTCTCGTGAAAGGAATGTAGTGTCATCTTTGCCCGCCATAACTGGTTCTCGTTAAAGGATTTAAAGTACATTCATTTCAAATACACAGCAGGGACTCGAAAGTCCGCCTCCTGTATTGTTATTTTTGGTCACTACCTCGGGGCGGGCGTGCATGCCTACCTGCTGCCCTCCTTGGATGTGTGGTGGTAGCCGTTTCTCAGGCTCCACACCGGATTCCATCCCTCATTCCCCGGCCATTACCCGGGGTCACAAATGACAGACTTGCCCGCCTCCATATGATTCTCGTGAAAGGAATGTGGTGTCATCTTTGCCCGCCATAACTGGTTCTCGTTAAAGGATTTAAAGTACATTCATTTCAAATGCACAGCAGGGCCTCGAAAGTCCTCCTCCTGTATTGTTATTTTTGGTCACTACCTCGGGGCGGGCGGGCGTGCATGCCTGCCCGCTGCCCTCCTTGGATGTGTAGTGGTAGCCGTTGCTCAAGCTCCACACCGGATTCAAACCTCTCATTCCCCGGCCATTACCCGGGGTCACAATGGCAGACTTGCCCGCCTCCACAGGATTCTCATTGTAGCGGTACTGAACAAGTACACAGCAAGTAGAAAATGTAAATTAAAAACAAAACGTAAGCTTTTTAACAATGCCATGGAAAGTTGAGAAGGAAGTCACACATTACCTGACATCACTGAGTGAGGAAGAGCAATCTCGCCATGTTGCGCAGTAGTCCAGCATGGCCGTCACTACACAAACAGCTGTTTGCGGTGCGTTACACAGTGAGTTTGGTGTGTCAGTGTGAAGCAGTACTCTAATTACACTCCCTGTTTGATGTATACACATGCAAGATGTTGTAAAGCACTTTATGCCTCCAATTTAGCATTCAATGTGATTTCTGCCCTTAAAACGCTGCTTTGCGTCACATCCAGATTTTTCACCGGGACTTTTGTCATGTATCCCACTCCGCCATGCCCCCCTCCAGGTGTTAGACCCCTTGAAACATCTTTTCCATCACTTTTGTGGCCAGCATAATTTTTTCTATTTTTCAAAGTTCGCCTCCCCATTGAAGTCTATTGCGGTTCGCAAATTTTTCCGCGAACCGAACCTTCTGCCGAAAATCGGAGGTTCGCGACATCTCTAATACCAGCTAACCTCTGTTCACCTGAGTAGAGTGTAGAGTTTTGGTGTAACAGTAACACTTTGAGGACAAAGCCTCAGCGCAGTCAGGAGTACTGCACGTATTCCTTCCGCAGACCTGGACTCTCCAAGACGGGAGGAGTCAGGCTGACCGTAGGAAGGATTGTCTGAAAGTAACCCTCTGGAGGAAGTGTCACTAACAGAACGGGGAACCGCCTCTATCAGTAAGGTCGGTTCTCGAGGTCGGACAAGCCAGGTCGTACACACACGGACAGATAAAGTACAAGATCAGGAGGCAAAGGCGGAGTCTAAGTACAGGCAGGGGTCGGCAACAGGGTATCAGATATATTGAGGTACAAGATCAGGAGGCAGAAGCAGGGTCTTAGGACGAGCCGGGGTTCGGTAAACAGAGTATCAGAAATATCGAGGTACAAGATCAGAGTTCAGGAGGATAGTCAGGCAGGCAAAAGGTCATAACAGATAATCACAATCAAACTAGTACTTTAAGCTATCAACAGAGACTAGCTAAGTGTAGGATAACAGCTCCAGCTGGTCCCGGCACACTTGCGGATCTGACTACGGATCTGGGTGCTCCCAAGTATGTGATCGCAACGCCAGACGACCAGCAACTGAACAGCTGGCAGTATATATACACATGCATCTCTCCAGCACCTCCCAAAGTGCTGGACCAATCAGGAGTGGAGCCAGGGTCAGCTGACCAACCTGGCTGGCATATATGCTCTGCCTCAGTGCGCGCGCGCGTCCTTCTCAACCTAGTGGGACTATGTGTCCCAGCCACACTAACACCGCTCTGTGGTGTATCAGCCAGGGGGCCATGCGCGCTAACCGCCGCATCCAATGCGGCGGTTTCTCCGTGCTCCGCCATGCCATGCAAATTGTTATAATTTAAGTAGGCCTCAGTTATTTGGACTGAGTTAGTCAAAAAGGCTTGATGAGCAGACCTGCCCTTTAAGGGGATTTTCTCTGAAGAGAGAAAATCTGCAGTTCTGTCAGCAGAACTAGAACATACCAAGAAGCTGTTCTGAACAAGGCCGCAGGTCTCCCTGACCTGGGCCTGGAACAATAAACATCAGTCATGTTTTGTAAATATTCACATTCCTGCATGTATGTCAAATGTCTCATTGATTATTAATCGAGTAGGCGGGTATGATGACACCATGAGTGGGTCCACCAATAGACTGATATAGGGGGTGGCGAAGATGATGTCATATTTAACTCTTTCCTAGTCGGTATTAAATCTGGAGCGAGCGATGGGGAACTCACTTCTGCTTCTTCCTTCTGCACTAGCTCGCAAGGCCGACTTGGACCTCTAAGCATGTTATTCCTTTATGTAAGCTGATATAATGTATGCTATGTACATAGGTAGTTTAGTGTAACGTAGGTAGGAAGAAGGTACCTGATAGACTTCGGTAGGGAGTCTAATCATGAGCTTATAATGCAACATGAAGATTTGCATAGCTAGGATCTGATGACTGTATCTATCTGTCTTTCTGTGACTTGAATAAATAACGGAAACATTGGAGAAGCCTGAGAAAGTCTATATCCTGTTCGCGGTGTGGAGAGTCAAGTGATCTCACAGTCTGTGAGACGTAACTGTAAGAAGTTACTGGTGTCGAAGCAAGGTGATATAAGAACAGTTTATAACAGTGGTGCCTGAAATCCTTCCCTGCCTAACTATACAGGCAGACGGGGCCGGGGCCGAAGGAAAATGGTTTCAAGATATTCCACAGCAAAACAAGCGGAATAGACGGACGCAGACGGTAAAGCTTATCAAGCTGATACTGATAAGTGGGAGTGTGCGGGAGCCAAGCACACAGCTGCAATTCGAGAAAACCGGCGGCGACACTCGTGGATGTTAAACTTAGACTGAAAGTGCACATCAGTCCTAGCCTAAACCGGGTCGCAGGTGTCTGGAAGCTCCGAGGCCGGCTGGCAGCTGCCGCTGGAGATTGATCCGCTGAGCCAGTGTGGGTACACAGAGCTGACGCTCAGTAGTTCCAGAGATCCACTCAGTGTCGTGGAAAGTTGCCAAAAGCTGGTCGAATTCGCAGGCTTACAAAGTCTTCTGCTCAGGCAAGTATGTTTTACGTTGTTGTGTTGCATTATCTTTATTGTATGAGAGGAGGATAATGTGTTAATGTGTATATTCCGTGTTAATTGCAGCATGGAGGCTGCGGGCTTCTCATCTCTCCTGTGCGTGGTGGGAGGGGTGAGGAGAGGTGCAGCTCCGATGTAAATACAGAAAGTGTTGTCAGAGTTTATGTGCTTTGTTTTTTTTTCTTCGGATTCAAGTTTTCTGTGTTGCATATTTATGTGGTGGTTATCTCTGCATTTGTCTCAGGCATGTGTTTGCTGGAAAGAAGTCGATTGGGTTTTTTTCTCTCTTCTCTCTTCTCTTCTCTCCCCGTCTCTACAGAGGCTGGGAAAAATGTCCAGATAGAGCAGGGGGGGGGGGGTCCCCTGCAGCAGGAGGGGATAGAGAGGAGCGTAGTGGAAAAGTGTAGTGAGAGGTAAAGCTTATCTAGTTCCAGTCAGGGCTGATAAATGTTCTAAAAGTTATATAGGTTTAATGTTGTAGTCATGTCAGACTGATAAATGTTGTTCGTCTCAGTAATGGCGCTGTAATAGTTCTGAGTTATGGCTGAGATAAGCTGCAGATGAGTTGTGGAGAGAGGGGATAGAGGGAGAGAAGAGGAAAGCGAGTATCTTTCTGTTTGTGAGATGTTCTGCACGTTTCTCGCATTTCCAGTCGGTGCTGCTGCTAACATGTTTTTTCAATGTCTGTATTGTGTTGAAGTTCTAGCTGGGATGGTAACAGTTAAAACAGTTACAGTGGTTTGGAGTCGTATAGCTCGCTCGGGCGGTTCTTAGTTATGTCTGTTATAGAGTGAGAAAGATTCCTACGTCTCTGGGGATCCGTATGTCTGATTGCAGTTCGGATTACAGCTGAGACGTGAAGGAATGCTGAGGCTGATTTTTGTGCACTGTGGATAGATGCTGTGTGTAACGATAAAAAAAAAAATGTATGTTCTGTGTGAGTTTTGTTTTCTCTCCTAGGTCTATAGGAACGAGAGGCTGCTATGGGAGCAGCCATCTTGGCTGGCAGTCCAGGACTCAAAATGGCGGCAGTGGAGAGAGCCCGCCCCCGTGAGTCATGGCCCCCACACGTCATGGCAGGGGGGAGGAGGGGCTGGGGGATCCACGTCACGTCAGGCTGTGCTCGCGGCTCCGGGCAGAGCAGCTGAAAGGGAGGGGGGGAGAAATACAGAGACATGCTACTGTGTGTCTCGGGTTTCAACGTATTTCCCCAGAGTTTTTCCCAGAGTCCATGGACAGGAATGCCAGAATAGGAAGTGTTTCCCAGCTCGGTGCAGGGACACACGGAGCAGTACAGATCGGAAATGGGTCTGTACTGTGTTGCTTATGGGATTATTCCTGTAAGTGAGGCACCTTAATGGGTGGTGCAGCATGAGTTCCCAATAGAAGGAAAGGGAGACAGCGCATCAAAGGGGGTGCCGGAGTTGGAAAAAAGGGAGTTGACCAATTCGGGTTTCCGTCGCCGCTTCTGCAGAGCGGTAACGTTTTTTCCGGTTTTGTCGTGAACAGGGCCAGAGCTGGACTGAGAGGTCTATGCTGGGCTGGAGCTGTTTTTGTGTGCGTTTTTTTTTTTCGTCCACTGATTGGTCAAATATGTTTTTTCCAGCTCCTATCAATTGTAGCACAAAGAACAAGGACTGACAGCAGTTCATGGGGCAATTATACAGATGATAGAATTGCCGTTTACAGAGTGACAGTGTATCAGTACGGTGTTTGCCATGTGGCTACCTACCAAGTGGGCATTCAGGGATCTGCATACAGGCATGTGATGCTGGTATGCTTAGCCCTGCACCCTGTGTAGTTTAAGTGCAAAGTGCTCCTTCCTACAGGGAGGCAGCCAGTTTTTTTGGTAGTTTAGGTGGTGGCACGGCAAACATTGATCAGAGGGTACAACACACAGAACTTCTAGCAGAGCTGGTATCGCGATGAAGTTCTAGACAAGTAAATGCGATAATGAGTAAGAGCATTGCAGGCTCACCTGCAAAGCAGCATCAGGTGTGGCATCCGTAGTCTGTGCATGCGACGGCCGCGCATGGACAGATAAGGGGGGATGTGGAGTGAGCTGCAATGGGGTGAGAGCTTCCAAAGGTGAAGCGAGCTTCCATAGGTGAAGTCCGCGGGAGCATATTTTAAACAGGTAAGTACTGAGGATAGTACTGAGGTAGGGGGGTGAAGTTTAACTCCAATCTACCAATAAGAGTAAACAGAGTTCATGAGAACCATAAAGCAACGAGATCAATTACGATATATATTGATCAATTTAAAGTGTAAAAAGTACAAGCCGCAGGGCGAATCCCAAATCATTAATAAGAATTGATTTGTTTGTATTTCGATTTCAGGTGTTTGGCAATATGGATTTGAGACAGATGCCGTGCTGGCAGCAAAGCTGGAGATGTCAGTCGGATACGCGAAAGGTTCCAGATGCCAATCTAAGATTGGAAAGAGACTAAAACACGAGATTCCTGAAATTGGAAAGAGACTAAAACACGAGATTCCTGAAATCGGAAAGAGACTAAAACACGAGATTTCGGAGATCGGAAAGAGACTAACAAAACTGTCGGAGCAAAGCATAATGCAAAGTGCTAATGTTTTTCTTTCCCAGGGTGGTGCTTTTATAATGAAGAGTACCATGCTGATGGTGATCCTAGGTTGCCATTCCGTCCTAGGAGAACGAAGAGAGGACATTCTCATGTATAATAAGGGGTTAATGAGAATGCAAGGCCCAAGCATGTTAATGTTGGGTGACAAAGGTACTGATCCTTTCACACCTCCCTCCGCTTGGCACAGATGGACCATGCAGGGACGGAGGAAAAGAGCACTTGTGCCAGAAAGCAAATTTCATGGCACAAGGTGGGTGAAAGGTCTGAAGGGTCAGATGTGCGGGCAGTGGGAATTTAATGGCAGTGTAAATCTGCTATTGAATGCCACACTCCCAGAATCAATGCACCGATCCAAAGGTTTGGTAAAAGGTACATTGCAGTACAATGGGTACATGCAAAAGGTGGAGTGTGTGATTCAGGGGTACCTTGTCTTGGTTATGCAGAGTGAGATGGTCCCAGATTGGAGAGGAACGAGCAGGAGGCGTCAATTCTCTTACCAGAGAGACGCAGGGGACAACATCACACTCTGGAGCTACCAACAGAGAGTGCCTCTGAAACAACTATACACACGTAAAGGCTGGAAAGCCAAGGGTGGGTGGTTCTCGAAACAAGAAGTAAAAATCGAGATCAAGCCACATTTCCAGGTGACAAAGAGGGTGGGGAGAGCGGTCCCGGGGTAGGGAAAGCCCACACAGGGAACCCCATTCACACCACACGGGTCACAACAGGGGACAATATTACACAGTCCATATGCAGCAGCTTATCCTCATGATAGTTGGGTAAGTGAAGAGGTACTCTTAATCGAAAGATTGCCGAGAGTACAGTCTTCCCGACCTCAGGTACATATTGTGCCTCAGGACGTAAGGGGGGAAGAGGTCCAATCAGGACAGCTGGGGACATATTTTGTCAGCGAGAGATTGGACAAGGGGAGGTATATTAATTTTTCTGGAGAAGGATCTTTTGCATGGCAGCTTCGAGATGTTTGGGTGAACAAATGGAAACGGTGCAACATTCCTTTAGGCACCGCTACTTCCTTAGTTCCCACCTCAACCCGTGTCTTACACCAGGACCTGAGAGGTCAACCTTTTTTGGTGCTAGACGGGGAGGTGAAGCAAGTAGAGTTGTCCTCATGCGGGCAATTCTTGCAGAAGTATCTGCGTTGGCCGGGGCAAGCCAAATTTAGTGAAGAAGCCTGCAGGCTCAATAACGCAGAATGCGAGGCTACCATTCAAAAGATCCACCCTGAAGCCCAACCGATAGTTCCGGTGGCTGAAGGAAAGGTTTGTTTTTTTAACATAAGGTCTAATGATACATTCAAGGTATATTCTCATAATTGTTCCGATAAGGGGGAGTTTCCAAGGGGAACATATTGTGTGAGTGGAGATCCCATATGGATCCTGTCATCCAGGTTTGATGACGTTGTTTCTCAAATTGTTAAGAGAACTCTAAAGGTCAAAGTTTCACGGGTAGTTCCCGTCCTGAAAGAGAACACGACATGGGACAAAGGGGAACAGGTTTTGATCCAAGACGACCACATTTTGTTACAAAGGTTAAACAAACAGTACACTAAGTTAGAGGTAAGATTTCACCATGATACAGGTGATCTTAACGAGGTAGAACACAAAAATGAGCAGGTGAGTTCCAGTCTGCCCTGGTGGACAAAGGTTCCGGTGATGTTCCAGGGACACTCGGACGGGGCATCTGCAGTTCCAAAGTTCTTTCTACACCCACTGGTCGTCTGGATGGGGATGACAACGTTAGGCATCATTATCCAGGTGAGGTTGCGGGTTAAAATTACGTAAAATAAATTAACCGGTCCAGAGATTGGTGCCTCATAAACAATCTCCGGAACCAATAGTTTAAATTAAGGGATATACAGGGTTACGGGTATAGGTTTAGTAGTACCTAGGAGCTGATTGTATAAAGGCGCTCTTTTAGAAGGCACCTGGCACTGCTCCGTTTTGTAACAACCAAACGAGTTTCACTTTTCTGTGGTCATGCAAGTTTGTGAGTGATACGCAAGTGACGCAAATGCTGAGCATGTGGTATTGAGAGACTTAGAAGTAGGGCTTCCCCAGAGAGCCTGGTTACAGGAAGACCAAGAGGTCTTGCTCTCTCTCTTCCAGGGGTAACCACCGAGAGCAGAGAAGTTGTGTGAGCACGAACATCGAAAAGTGAAACATAAACGAAAGAAACCAGGTACTGGGAGGTTCAGACGCTGGGATCTGTGGGTCAAGCCGTTTTAGGGGGGATTGTTATAATTTAAGTAGGCCTCAGTTATTTGGACTGAGTTAGTCAAAAAGGCTTGATGAGCAGACCTGCCCTTTAAGGGGATTTTCTCTGAAGAGAGAAAATCTGCAGTTCTGTCAGCAGAACTAGAACATACCAAGAAGCTGTTCTGAACAAGGCCGCAGGTCTCCCTGACCTGGGCCTGGAACAATAAACATCAGTCATGTTTTGTAAATATTCACATTCCTGCATGTATGTCAAATGTCTCATTGATTATTAATCGAGTAGGCGGGTATGATGACACCATGAGTGGGTCCACCAATAGACTGATATAGGGGGTGGCGAAGATGATGTCATATTTAACTCTTTCCTAGTCGGTATTAAATCTGGAGCGAGCGATGGGGAACTCACTTCTGCTTCTTCCTTCTGCACTAGCTCGCAAGGCCGACTTGGACCTCTAAGCATGTTATTCCTTTATGTAAGCTGATATAATGTATGCTATGTACATAGGTAGTTTAGTGTAACGTAGGTAGGAAGAAGGTACCTGATAGACTTCGGTAGGGAGTCTAATCATGAGCTTATAATGCAACATGAAGATTTGCATAGCTAGGATCTGATGACTGTATCTATCTGTCTTTCTGTGACTTGAATAAATAACGGAAACATTGGAGAAGCCTGAGAAAGTCTATATCCTGTTTGCGGTGTGGAGAGTCAAGTGATCTCACAGTCTGTGAGACGTAACTGTAAGAAGTTACTGGTGTCGAAGCAAGGTGATATAAGAACAGTTTATAACAAGTATCAGAAATATCGAGGTACAAGATCAGAGTTCAGGAGGATAGTCAGGCAGGCAAAAGGTCATAACAGATAATCACAATCAAACTAGTACTTTAAGCTATCAACAGAGACTAGCTAAGTGTAGGATAACAGCTCCAGCTGGTCCCGGCACACTTGCGGATCTGACTACGGATCTGGGTGCTCCCACGTATGTGATCGCAACGCCAGACGACCAGCAACTGAACAGCTGGCAGTATATATACACATGCATCTCTCCAGCACCTCCAAAAGTGCTGGACCAATCAGGAGTGGAGCCAGGGTCAGCTGACCAACCTGGCTGGCATATATGCTCTGCCTCAGTGCGCGCGCGCGTCCTTCTCAACCTAATGGGACTATGTGTCCCAGCCACACTAACACCGCTCTGTGGTGTATCAGCCAGGGGGCCATGCGCGCTAACCGCCGCATCCAATGCGGCGGTTTCTCCGCGCTCCGCCATGCCATGCATGGAGGCAGCCGCCTCACACTGGGCAGAGGCGGCTGCTCCTCTGCGCTCTGACCCGCTGTTTACGGAAGCAGCCGCCTCACGCTGAGAAGAGGAGGCTGCTTCCTTGCGGTGTCTTACACACATCAGTTCTTTGGTATACCTGTATTATTGGTGATTCTGCAGATCACCTAATAATCAGAACTCTGTTCTTGCTGGCACAAATCGTTACAGAACAGCAGACCATAATGTCTATGGACGCACTGCGTAGCCAGGTTGAGGTCTTGACCACAGCGGTGAACAATTTAACCGTGTTGGTCAATAACCAGCAGACTCAGATCACCCAGCTGTCTGGAGTTGTGCGGACACTCCAGACTGCAACCGCACCAGTGCAGTCCCCTCCAGTTATTGAGCCTCGTATGCCTCTCCCTGAAAAGTTTTCAGGGCACAAATCTGATTTTCAGAATTTCAGAAATCATTGTCTTTCGTACTTTGAGATGAGACCTATTTCATCAGGGACAGAGAGTCAGAGGGTGACCTTCATTAAAACCCTATTGTCAGGGGATTCACAGTCATGGGCGTACAGTCTTCCTAGTGGTCATGAGGCATTAACTTCCGTTGAAGAATTTTTTAAGACCATGGCTATCATATACGATTACCCTGATATTGCTGTCACTGCTGAGAGGAAGCTTAAAACCCTCAGGCAGGGACGTAACACAGTGGAAACTTATGCCGCAGAGTTTAGAAGGTGGGCTGTGTCAGCTAGATGGGGGCAGTTTACTTTATTAGATTGTTTTTTAACAGGCTTATCTGACCCAGTCTCTGATATGATGATAGGTTATCCAGAGCCTAAATGTAACAACTGCGGCTGCGGGCACACAGGGTGCCTCCGCAGCCACCTCGGTTCCCTGTTCAGAGCCATTTTCCATTCCCTCGGCGTCTAGCACGCCGAGGACGGAATTGTCATTAGCACATAGGGTTTCTGTTTCGCGCGGCCGCGCGCGTAGACAGGACCTTTATGCTGGGAGGAGGCGAGTCAGCTAACCCGCTGGTCGGCTGACGTCAGAGCGGACTCTCGCCGCTCAGGATTGGCTGATTGGAGTGGGCTCGGCTAGGAGGTCTCCTCCGCTTCTTGAGCCCTTTCTGCTCACTTGCAACTTGTCTGCGGTTGCGAATACTTATGTGTTAGCGCTCAGACCTTAGACTAGTATCCGGTGTGCTTTGATCTGGGAGGAAACCAGGGATTCACACAAGACTATGATTGTTACTTATTGTATTATTATTGATATTCTGTGTATGACTCCAGCTTTCCTTTGACTCTGCTATTGCTTTACGTTCCTGTACCTCTGCCCATCTGATCTAGTTGCTGAACCCCTGCCTGATTACCTACTATTCTCTTGCCTCCTGATTCTGTACTGTATCTGCCTCTCTGTTGCCGAACCTAGCCTGTCTGACCTTCCTACTCACCAGTGGGCCCTCGCCACTGGTGAGGTGCTCTATTAGAACCCACCAGCTCCTCTGGTGAGGTTTTGCTAAACTAAACAGTTATTGTGTTCTATTAGTACCCACGAGCTCCTCTGGTGAGGTTCTGCCAAACTAGTCAGTAACTGTGTTCTAATAGTACCCACCAGCTCCTCTGGTGAGGTTCTGCTAACTAATCAGTTATTGTGCTTTATTAGTACCTCCCAGCTCCTCTGGTGAGGTTCTGTTAAACTAAACAGTTACTGTGATCTAATAGTACCCACCAGCTCCTCTGGTGAGGTTCTGTTTACTGTGTTCTATTTGTGCCCACCAGCTCCTCTGGTGAGGCCTATTCATACTGTCTATTATTGTTGCACCAAGCACTACATACCTTGTGTCCTCCCAGCTATACTTGCATTATTGGTGATACTGTAGATCACCACATAATCAGGTATAGCGTCTGTATTATTGGTGATTCTGCAGATCACTCATAATCAGATGTCTGTGTTGTTACACCGATTGTTACACTAAAACTGTAGATGAAGCGATTGCATTGGCGGTAAAGATTGATCGCCACATTCGATATCAAAGGCAGACTCGTGGGAGATAACCTGTGAGATCAGTCCCTATCGCCTTACCTTCATCTCCTCCATCCCGGGATGAACCGATGCAGATCGGACATTCAAAATTGTCGGAGATGGAGAGGAATCGAAGACGCTCAGAGAGGCTCTGTTTATACTGTGCCGAAGAGGGTCATGTAGTACAGAATTGTCCTAAAAAGTCGGGAAACTCTGCCGCCTAGGTGTAGTTAGAGGTACTACCCTAGGCAAGCCAGTGTTACATCTAACCAATAATCGCTTGCTCCTTCCCTGTTCTATCACCTGGGAGGGTCAAGTTTGCTCCACTCAGGCATTTGTGGACTCAGGCTCTGCAGCCAATTTTGTCGATTATGATTTTGTTAAGAAATTGGGGATTCCCCTGATGCCTTTAGACAGACAGATCTTGGTTACTGCAGTGGATGACTCTCCTCTGCAGTGTAAACAGCCTCTTTCTCAGACCCCTATACTATTGTGTCGTGTGGGGGTATTGCATAGGGAAGAATTACATTTTTTTGTGTTGCGAATGGCAACTAGTGTTGGGCGAACACCTAGATGTTCGGGTTCGAGAACGTTCGCCGAACATCGCCGCCATGTTCGGGTGTTCGCGCCGAACTCCGAACATAATGGAAGTCAATGGGGACCCGAACTTTCGTGCTTTGTAAAGCTTCCTTACATGCTACATACCCCAAATTAGCAGGGTATGTGCACCTTGGGAGTGGGTACAAGAGGAAAAAAAATATTTGAAAAAGAGCTTATAGTTTTTGAGAAAATTGATTGTAAAGTTTCAAAGGAAAAACTGTCTTTTAAATGTGGAAAATGTCATGTTTCTTTGCACAGGTAACATGCTTTTTGTAGCCATGCAGTCATAAATGTAATACAGAGAAGAGGTTCCAGGAAAAGGGACCGGTAACGCTAACCCAGCACCAGCAGCAGCACACGTGATGGAACAGGAGGAGGCGCAGGAGGAGAAGGCCACGCTTTTTGAGACACAACAACCTAGGCCTTGCATGAGGACAAGAAGCGTGCGGATAGCATGCTTTTTACCGCCATGCAGTCATAAATGTAATAAAGAGAAGAGGTTCCATAAACAGGGACCGGTAATGCTAACCCAGCAGCAGCAGCAGCACACGTGATGGAACAGGAGGAGGCGCAGGAGGAGAAGGCCACGCTTTTTGAGACACAACAACCCAGGCCTTGCATGAGGACAAGAAGCGTGCGGATAGCATGCTTTGTACCGCCATGCAGTTATAAATGTAATAAAGATAAGAGGTTCAATAAACAGGGACCACGCGGCAACGCTAACCCAGCAGCAGCAGACGTGATGGAACAGGAGGAGGCGCAGGAGGAGAAGGCCACGCTTTGAGACACAACAACCCAGGTCTTGCATGAGGACAAGAAGCGTGCGGATAGCATGCTTTTTACCGCCATGCAGTCATAAATGTAATAAAGAGAAGAGGTTCCATAAACAGGGACCGGTAACGCTAACCCAGCAGCAGCAGCAGCACACGTGATGGAACAGGAGGAGGCGCAGGAGGAGAAGGCCACGCTTTGAGACACAACAACCCAGGCCTTGCATGAGGACAAGAAGCGTGCGGATAGCATGCTTTGTACCGCCATGCAGTCATAAATGTAATAAAGATAAGAGGTTCAATAAACAGGGACCGGCAACGCTAACCCAGCAGCAGCAGCAGCACACGTGATGGAACAGGAGCAGGCGCAGGAGGAGAAGGCCATGCTTTTTGAGACAAAACAACCCAGGCCTTGCATGAGGACAAAAAGCGTGCGGATATAGCAGCAATGCTTTTTGCCGCCATGCAGTCATAAATGTAATACAGATGAGAGGTTCAATAAACAGGGACCGGAAACGCTAAACCATCCCAGATGTTCATTGGTCATGTTACTTGGTTGGGGTCCTGGAGTGTTGCGTAGTCGTTTCCAATCCAGGATTGATTCATTTTAATTTGAGTCAGACGGTCTGCATTTTCTGTGGAGAGGCGGATTCGCCGATCTGTGACGATGCCTCCGGCAGCACTGAAACAGCGTTCCGACATAACGCTGGCTGCCGGGCAAGCCAGCACCTCTATTGCGTACATTGCCAGTTCGTGCCAGGTGTCTAGCTTCGATACCCAATAGTTGAAGGGTGCAGATGGATTGTTAGACACAGCTACGCCATCTGACATGTAGTCCTTGACCATCTTCTCCAGGCGATCGGTGTTGGAGGTGGATCTGCACGCTTGCTGTTCAGTGGGCTGCTGCTGCATGGGTGTCAGAAAATTTTCCCACTCCAAGGACACTGCCGATACCATTCCCTTTTGGGCACTAGCTGCGGCTTGTGTTGTTTGCTGCCCTCCTGGTCGTCCTGGGTTTGCGGAAGTCAGTCTGTCGGCGTACAACTGGCTAGAGGAGGGGGAGGATGTCAATCTCCTCTCTAAAGTCTACACAAGGGCCTGCTGGTATTCTTCCATTTTGACCTGTCTGACTCTTTCTTCAAGCAGTTTTGGAACATTGTGTTTGTACCGTGGATCCAGAAGGGTATATAAACCCAGTAATTGGTGTTGTCCCGAATGCGCACAATGCGTGGGTCGTGTTCAATGCAGTCTAGCATGAATTGAGCCATGTGTGCCAGAGTCCTACCAGAATCCTTATCATCCTCTTGTGAGCGTTGTGATAGTTGTTGTGATGCATCATAGTCGTCACCTTCTTCCTGGTCTGCTTCTGCTGACCATTCGCGCTGAATTGTGGAAGTCCAACGTGCACCGCTCTGGCCCTCGTCAGTGGTGGCAGGAAATTTCTGCTCCAACTCCAGCTGTTCCTCCTCCTCTTCTTCGTCATGTGTCAGCTTAGCCAACCTTAAAGCGCGAAGAGATTACTCCCATTATCACACACAACCATGGCCGGTTTCAGGTCCAGCGGTGCCAGCCACAAATCCGTCTGTTCCTTTATTCCCCTCCAAATTTCCTCCCCTGTGTGCTGCTTATCCCCAAGGCAGATCAGCTTCAGCAACGCTTGCTGACGCATGCCAACAGCTGTGCTGCACTGCTTCCACGATCCTACTGCTGCTGGGTTCGCGTTTCCGGATGAGGTACAGCTTTGAGATGCGTTTGAGGAGAAGGAGTCAGAGAGGTAGGTGCTGCTGTTATCCAGTGGGAGGGACGGCGGTGCAGGTGTTTGCGGCGTGGGCAACACCCGCGCCGTAGCAGGTGAGGAATCGCTGCCAGGCTCCACAAGGTTCACCCAGTGCGCGGTAAGGGAGATGTATCGACCCTGGCCGAACGCACTCGTCCAGGTGTCAGTGGTGAGGTGAACCTTGCAGGCAACGGCATTCTTCAAGCTTCGGGTTATTTTGCTGACCACGTGCTCATGCAACTCAGGCACTGCAGAGCGCGCAAAGTGGTAGCGGCTGGGAACCACGTAACGTGGGATGGCCACTGACATCATGCCCTTGAAGCTGTTTGTCTCCACCACTCGATATGGCAGCATTTCGCAGGCCAGAAGCTTGGCTATGCTGGCTGTTACTGCCACGGCCCGGGGGTCATTTGCTGGCAATTTCCTCTTGCGCTCAAACATCTCCGAGACAGACAACTGAACCGTAGGGCTGCACACCGAAGGGCTGTTGGTTGTTGTGTTTGATGAACACTGGGAGACCTCAAGAGCACTACTCCGGAAAGTGACAGTGTCAGCGTCATCTGATTTTTTTGAATGTTGTGAACCACGCAATGGCTGGGCTACTGCTGCTGCTGAGGCGGGTCTGGTGGTGAGTCTGGTGAACCCAAGGGAGGCAGTGTTGCTGGTGGTACCCTGTCCTGCTGCTTTTGCCCACAGAGTGGGATGTTTGGATAGCATGTGGCGGCTCATGCTGGTGGTGGAGAGGTTGTTAATACTTTTCCCCCTGCTCAGGCGGGTCTTGCACACCTTGCAAATCGCCATGGTAAAATCCTCAGTGCAGTCTTCAAAGAAAGCCCAGACTTTGGAGCACCTGCCTTGCTGGCGATTTCTGTTTGCGCCTCTTTTGCCTCTCACTTGAACTTCCACGCTTGTGGTGCCTGAAATTGCGCGCCGCCTACCTTGTGGCACAAGGCGAACTCGTGCAGCAGTGGGTTCTTCAACAGACTCATCTGTGCTGCTGCTACGACGACGATGTTCTCGTTCACAAACAAAATCTGGGTCTATGTCCACATTGTCCATACCCTCCTCCTCCATCTCCTCAAACTCGTCATATGTCATTGTGGGGGGCCGCCGCCGTGGAGTAGAGCTCCCCAGAACAACCTCTGCGCAGCTCACTCCAACGTCGTCTGGTTATCTGGCAGTTGTGTGCGTGGTGTCGCTGCCGGTTGTGTCAGCTTTGTGCCCACTGGCTCCTTGTAACTGGCTGAGGACTCGGACCTCGTGCGTGATGTGCTGGTGCTGCTTAACCCACTGCTGGACGCTTGAGAGGTCATCCAAGTAATTATCTGGTCCTGTTCTTTTGGATCTGTGAGGGTTGTTGTCCTGGACAACATGGGCGGTATTGAGTGGGTTTTCTTGGGTGCTCCCCTGTGGCCTGTACGTGAACCGTCAGGGGAAACACCTCTTCCCTTGCCCCTCCCTCTTTCACCGGATTTCTTCCTCATTTCACTTATCCTTACAGTACACGCTGACTGGCAGCAGTACAGTGGCAGTACAGAAATGCTATACAGTGGTGGGTGAGCGGTGTACCACTATTGCCAGCAGCGACACAGAGCACAATGCTATACAGTGGCGGGTGAGCGGTGTACTACTGTTCCCAGCAGACACAGAGTGGCAGTAAACACAATGCTATATAGTGTGGCTGAGCCGTGTACACAGAGTGGCAGTAAACACAATGCTATATAGTTTGCTATATAGTCACCCCGAACGGGGTGATGTTCTGCAGAACCCGAACAGTGGCGAACACTGTTCGCCCAACACTACTGGGAACGCAGATTTTAGTACCTAAACACACGATACAACATGTTTTCAGGGGTCGGACTCTGAGGCACATACAGATGGTCCCGATCATCATCCTCATCATACAACTCTTCTCCTGAGTCTGACCCACCCACCACCTCTGCCACCCCAACATCCCCAGACACAGACCCCTCATCGTCCTCAACATTAACTTGGGATGCTGGCCTGAGCCCGACCTCCTCCTCCACATCAGGCCCCATCATCTCCTCAATGGCAGCCCTCATTAATCGCTCTGGCGCCGGACCGATGGACACAACGTTCTCCTCCGGGGAGGGCTGCTGCTGACCACTGGCTGCTGGGGTGGATGTTATAGCTTGCGTGGGGCGTTGGCTGTTGCTGTTGTTGGGAGTGCTTCTCACAGCGGAGGTCTCTGAGGAACTCATGGTGAGCTCATATAGTGGTTGACGGTGAGTGGAGTATTACTGATCCCAGCAATATACACACTGACTGGCAGAGTACGCAATGCTATATAGTGTGGCTGAGCCGTGTACACAGAGTGGCAGTCAACAATGCTATATAGTGTGGCTGAGCCGTGTACACAGAGTGGCAGTAAACAATGCTATATAGTCTGGCTGAGTGGTGTACACAGAGTGGCAGTACACACAATGCTATATAGTCTGGCTGAGCGGTGTACACAGAGTGGCAGTACACACAATACTATATAGTCTGGCTGAGCCGTGTACACACAGTGGCAGTAAACAATGCTATATAGTCTGGCTGAGCGGTGTACACAGAGTGGCAGTACACACAATGCTATATAGTCTGGCTGAGCGGTGTACACAGAGTGGCAGTAAACAATGCTATATAGTCTGGCTGAGCGGTGTACACACAGTGGCAGTACACACAATGCTATATAGTCTGGCTGAGCGGTGTACACAGAGTGGCAGTACACACAATGCTATATAGTCTGGCTGAGCCGTGTACACACAGTGGCAGTAAACAATGCTATATAGTCTGGCAGAGCGGTGTACACACAGTGGCAGTACACAATGCTATATAGTCTGGCTGAGCCGTGTACACAGAGTGGCAGTACACACAATGCTATATAGTCTGGCTGAGCCGTGTACACACAGTGGCAGTAAACAATGCTATATAGTCTGGCTGAGCGGTGTACACACAGTGGCAGTACACAATGCTATATAGTCTGGCTGAGCGGTGTACACAGAGTGGCAGTGAACAATGCTATATAGTCTGTCTGAGCCGTGTACACACAGTGGCAGTAAACAATGCTATATAGTCTGGCTGAGCTGTGTACACACAGTGGCAGTACACACAATGCTATATAGTCTGGCTGAGCGGTGTCCACAGAGTGGCAGTACACACAATGCTATATAGTCTGGCTGAGCCGTGTACACACAGTGGCAGTAAACAATGCTATATAGTCTGGCTGAGCGGTGTACACAGAGTGGCAGTAAACAATGCTATATAGTCTGGCTGAGCGGTGTACACAGAGTGGCAGTACACACAATGCTATATAGTCTGGCTGAGCCGTGTACACAGAGTGGCAGTAAACAATGCTATATATAGCGTGGCTGAGCGAGGTACACAGTGGCAGTACACACAATGCTATATAGTGTGGCTGAGCGAGCGGTGTACTACTGTTCCCAGCAGCGACACACAATGACTGGGGGGACCCTGGCTAGCGTGGCTGGAGCGCGAACTACCCTGCCTGCCTACCAAAGCTAAACCCACAGACAAATTGCGGAGATATGACGTGGTTCGGGTATTTATTTACCCGAACCACGTGACCGTTCGGCCAATCAGAGCGCGTTCGGGCCGAACCACGTGACCCGTTCGGCCAATCAGAGCGCGTTCGGGGTCCGAACCACGTGACCCGTTCGGCCAATCACAGCGCTAGCCGAACGTTCGGGGAACGTTCGGCCATGCGCTCTTAGTTCGGCCATGTGGCCGAACGGTTTGGCCGAGCACCATCAGGTGTTCGGCCGAACTCAAACATCACCCGAACAGGGTGATGTTCTGCAGAACCCGAACAGTGGCGAACACTGTTCGCCCAACACTAATGGCAACCTCCACTGTAATCCTTGGGATGCCGTACTTGCAAAAGCATTCTCCTCAGATTGACTGGAGTTCTGGCCAGTTGTTAAACTGGTCCTCCTTTTGTCATCATCATTGTTTGGAGAAAGTTGCTATTTGCGCCACCAAGGTTCAGGTGGAGGGTGTACCTATGCAATATGCATAATTTGCGGATGTGTTTTGTCCCAAGTCGGCAGACAAACTTCCTCCACACCGAAGTTTTGATTGCCCCATTGAGTTAAAGACAGGTTGTATGCCCCCTAGAGGTCATTTGTATAACCTTTCTCATCCTGAAAAATTGCTATGCAAGATTACATTAAGGAAAACCTGGCCAAGGGGTTTATCCGTCCTTCTCAGTCTCCGGCCGGAGCAGGTTTCTTTTTCATCCAGAAAAAGGACGGTGGGCTTTGCCCTTGTATTGATTATCGGGGATTGAACAAAATTACCGTAAAGAATCGTTACCCACTCCCTTTAATTGATGACTTGTTCTCTCAGGTGACTAATGCGAGTATCTTCTCTAAACTTGATCTAAGAGGAGCATACAACCTGATACGCATTAGGAAAGATGATGAATGGAAGACGGCGTTTAACACACCTGATGGGCACTACGAGTATCTTGTCATGCCCTTCAGGTTGTGTAACGCTGCTGTCGTCTTCCAGGAGTTTGTCAATGAGGTGTTCAGAGAAGTTCTGGGGAAGTTCGTTCTGGTTTATCCGGATGATATATTGATATTCTCACCTAGCCTGGCAGAGCACAGGGAACATGTAAAGTTTGTTTTGGAAAAGCTTAGACAGAATTCCCTGTACGCAAAGCTAGAGAAATGTCTCTTTGAGGTGTCTGAAGTTCCCTTTTTGGGATATATCCTTTCTACCTCTGGGCTTTCCATGGATCTTGAGAAAGTCTCTGCCGTTCTGGAGTGGCCACAACCCATGGGGTTGAAGGCACTCCAGAGATTTCTAGGCTTCGCCAATTATCTAGCGAAAGGATATCTCCTTTCCCTTTATAGTAGAGGTGGATGCATCAGAGGTTGGGGCTGGAGCGGTACTGTCTCAGCACTCAGACTTCCAGGGTAGATTACATCCCTGTGCATTTTTCTCACGGAAGTTTTCTCCCGCTGAGAGAAATTATGATATCGGAAATAGGGAGCTGTTGGCCATTAAACTTGCATTTGAGGAATGGCGTCATTGGCTCGAGGGGGCAGAACATGTAATCACGGTCTATACAGACCATAAGAATTTAGTATATATCGAAGGGGCAAAGAGACTTACTCCTCGACAGGCTTGCTGGTCTCTATTTTTCTCGAGATTCAGATTTATCATTACCTACAAGCCAGGTAGTAAAAATGTCAAGGCAGATGCCCTGTCTAGATGTTTTGAGCCTGAGACAGTTCAGCCACCAACCCCTGAGAGCATTCTACCAGAGAATGTGGTGTTGGCAGCCACTTAGACTTGGGAAGATTGGTCCGTCATTCTAGCCCCCTATCAGCAAGATGTTCCAGAGGGAAAGCCTGATGGGGTTCTATTTGTACCACTTCCCTTTCGCCTGCAGATCTTGCAGTTATTTCATGCACACAAGAATGCAGGGCATTGCGGGGTTGCTCGAACACAGGATCTGCTTTCCAGATGTGTCTGGTGGCCCCAGACTGACGCTAGTCTGTAGAGAATTTGTGAAGGATTGTTCTGTTTGTGCCAGGAACAAACCGTCCCGTCAGGCTCCTGTGGGCACTCTGCAATCATTGCCAGTGCCTAAGGAACCATGGACTGATTTATCTATGGACTTTGTGGGGGAACTCCCCATGTCCGAGGGTAAAACTTAAGTGGTAGTCGACAGGTTCAGCAAAATGGCTCATTTCATTCCTCTGGACGGATTCCCCTCTGCCAAGGAACTGGCTGATCTCTTCATTCAGCACATCTTCTGGTTGCATGGCATCCCAGAGAATGTGGTGTCAGATAGGGGAGTCCAGTTCGTGTCCAGATTCTGGAAAGCCTTTTGTCATCATCTTGGGATGGACCTGTCATTTTCATCGGGCTACCACCCACAAACCAATGGGCAAACTGAAAGGGTTAATCAGTCACTAGAGCAATTCCTTAGGTGCTATGTGGCAGATGCGCAGTTGGACTGGGCAAAGTTTCTGCCATTTGTGGCGTACGCGCACAACAACTTGAAAAGTACCTCTTCAGGCTTCTCCCCCTTTCAGGTGGTCTCGGGGAGATCTCCCAAATTCTCCCCGATACCGGTGGTGTCTTCTCCTTTTCCAGCCCTGGAGGATTGGCAGGGGTCCTTAAAGGAGATTTGGGCTATGGTTAAAAAGAATTTAGAAAAAGCCTTTCTGACTCAGAAAAAAACAGGCTGATAAAAAGCGATCTGTGGAATGGGAATTTGTTCCAAGGGACATGGTGTGGGTTTCTACCCAGCATCTGGCTCTGAAGCAGCCATCAGCTAAATTAGGGCCCAGATTTATAGGTCCATACCCTGTTTCCAAAAAGATCAATAATGTAACGTATGTGATCAATCTGCCATTTAGTATGAGAGGAGTAAAGTCTTTCCATGTGTCTCTGCTGAAGCCAGCTGTGCGTGTGGATTCCTCTCCCCCCCTGTGGTGATTGATGGTGAATCTGAGTATGAGATCGAGCAGATTTTGGATTCACGACGGGTGCATAACTCAGTACAGTACCTTGTTCATTGAAAAGGGTATGGGCTTGAAGAGAGATCTTGGGTGCCGGACCATCGCATGCATGCTGAGGAACTTAAACAAAAATTCCATGATCTGCATCCCGAGAAACCACGCAGAACGTGTCCGGAGTCCACGCCTCAAGGGGGGGTACTGTAATGAACTCTGGAGAGGCAGCTGCGGTAAACAGCGCTACTACCGCAGCTGCCTCCGCCTCCCTCCCTAGTAGTCTACCTGGGTCTCGGGCGTCTAGACCGCCAAGACCGGGTTTGTCAGTCGCACATAAGGTTGCATTGTCGCGTGCGCGCGCACAGACAGGACCTTTATGCGGGGAGGAGGAGCGTCAGCTGACCGGCCGGTCGGCTGACGTTAGAGGAGACACTCGCTGCTCCTCATTGGCTGAGGGGAGTAGGCGTGCCGGAGGGGTCTCCTCTGCTTCTTAAGCCAAGCTTAATCACTCGCAACTTGTCTGCTGTTGCGAATACTTCGTGTTAGCGCTCAGACCTTTGATAGCTATAATTATAATTCATTGAAAGACTGTATTTATCTGTGTATGACTCTGGCTCGTTCTGACTTCTCTTCTGCTTTACAATTCTGTACCTTTGCCCATCTGATCTTGCTGCCGACTCTGCCTGTTGAAACCTTCCTGTCTTTGCCTCCTGATTTTGTACTTTATCTGCCTGTCTGTTGCCAACTCGATTAGCCTGACCATTCTACTCTCACCAGAGGGCCCTGACTCTGGTGAGGGGCTCTGTACTGTTAAGACCCACCAGCTCCTCTGGTGAGGTATTGCTAACTGTCAGTACTTACTGTTGCACCAAGCACAATACTTTGCTATTAGCTATCACATCAGTTCTTCGGTATACCTAGTATTATTGGTGATTCTGCAGATCACCACATAATCCTACTAATATAATAAATGGGAAATTTCGGATGTTTGGATGTTTGTTACTCGATTACGCAAAAATGGCTCAACGGATTTGAATGAAATTTAGCACACACATAGTACATTACCTGGAATAAAGTATAGGATACTTTTTATTCCCATAACAAAAAAGGGGGCGGAGACAAATACACATTTCACTGAGAAAATGTAAACTGCAGCCATTCTTACACTGTTAATGGTAGGGTTCTCAAACTTTGCACAGTTGGTCATTGGGTGACTGGGATTATTATTTAGAAAGGTGGGAGGAGCCTACAAAAGCCAATCATAATTCACCTATTGATTTTCAAGGGGAATATTTACATTGCTGTCATTCTTGCACTGTTAATGGCACAAGCCTCAAACCTGGTACAGTTGATCATTGGGTGACTGGGGTTCAATTTTAGAAAAGGGGGTGGAGCCACAAACAGCCAATTAGATTTGTTTCATTCCAATGCAAATTATTGATGCCAAACACAGCAAAGCTCACAAACTTGGTAATTGAGTAATTGATTAATTGTGTGTGAGGGTTAGAAAAGTGGACACAGCCAACACCAGCCAAATACATAGGCAGGCAACATGGGGTTATAAGTAGGCGGAGACAAATACACATTTTACTGGGAAAATGTAAACTGCAGCCATTCTTACACTATTAATTGTAGGGTTCTCAAACTTTACACAGTTAATTACTGGGTGACTGGAATTAATATTCAGAAAAGTGGGTGGGGCCTACAAAAGCCAATCAAAAATTACCTATTGATTTTTCAGGGGAATATTTCATTGCTGCCATTCTTGCACTGTTAATGGCACAAGCCTTGAACCTGGTACAGTTGATCATTGGGTGACTGGGGTTTAAATTGATAAAAGGGGTTGGAGCCACAAACAAACAATCTTATTTGTTTCATTTTAATGCAGGTTCTGGATGCCAGAAACCGCAAAGCTCACAAACTTGGCCATTGAGTAATTGAGCAATTGTGTGTTAAGGTTAGGAAAAGTGGGCGCAGTCAACACCAGCCAAATACATAATCGGGCAATACCGAGTCATCAGTGGGTGGAGACAAATACACATTTCAATGGGAAAATGTAAACTGCAGCCATTCTTACACTGTTAATGGTAGGGTTCTCAAACTTTGCACAATTGGTCACTGGGTGACTGGGATTAATATTCAGAAAAGTGGGTGGAACCTACAAAAGACAATCAAAATTCACCTATTGATATTTAAGGGGAATATGTAATTGCTGCTATTCTTACACTGTTAATGGCACAAGCCTTAAACCTGGTACAGTTGGTCATTGGGTGACTGGGGTTCAAATGTACACAAAGGGGTGGAGCCAAAAACAGCCAATCAGATGTGTTTAACCTCAATGCAAATTAGTGATGCCAAAGACCGCAAACCACACAAACTTGGTCATTGAGTAATTGTGTGTTGGGGTTAGAAAAAGTAGGCGGAGCCAACACCAGCCTAATACATACCCGAACAATGTCAGGAAATCAGTGGGTGGAGAAAAATACAAATTTCATTGGGAAAATGTAAACTGCAGCCATTCTTACACTGTTAATGGTAGGGTTCTCAAACTTTACACAGTTGGTCACTGGGTGACTGGGATAAATATTCAGAAAAGTGGGTGGAGCCAACACCAGCCAAATACATAATTGGGCAATATTGAGTCATCAGTGGGCAGAGAAAAATACAAATTTAATTGGGAAAATGTAAACTGCAGCCATTCTTACACTGTTAATGGTCGGGTTCTCAAACTTTGCACAGTTGGTCACTGGATGACTGGAATTAATATTCAGAAAGGTGGGTGGAGCGTACAAAAGCCAATCAAAATCCACCTATTGATTTTTAAGGGGAACATTTAATTGCTGCCATTCTTGCACTGTTAATGGCACAAGCCTCTTGCACTGTTAATCACCTGTACCTGGTACACTTGGCCATTGGGTGATTTGGGTTCAAATTCAGAAAAGGGGTGGAGCCACAGCCAATCAGATTTATTTTATTTCAATGCAAATTATTGATGCCAAAGACAGCAAAGCTCACAAACTTTCATTTCATTTCATTAAGTAATTAAGTAATTGTGTGTTAGGGTTAGGAAAAGGGGGTGGGGCCAACACCATCCAAATACGTACCCGGGCAACGCCGGACATCCAGCTAGTCAGGTATTTTAACGGTTGGATGTAGCAACTCAGATGTCTGATTATATGGTGATCTGCAGAATCACCAATAATACTGGTATAGCTACAAGGATGCTAAGTGTGTAGTGCTTGGTGCAAACGAAACTCAATAGTGTAGCTGAACCTTACCAGAGGAGCTGGTAAGGTACTATCAGTACTGGAGGCTGTATAGTTTGGATAAGCCTTTCCAGAGGGGCTGGGAAGGCACCAACAGAAAACAGTACAATAACGATTAAGGTAGATCTCGTCAGAGGGGCTGGCGAGAACTACCTGTACAATAACAAGGAAATCAGGTGAAACCTCTCCAGAAGAGCTGGAGGGCACTCGCAGTAATAATAACTGGATAGTTTGACAAAGCCTTAGCAGAGGGGCTGATAAGGCACTATCAGTTTTAGTGACAATCTAATGTGATCAGACCTTTCCAGAGGGGCTGGAAAAGTATTATAGCAGAGGTCGTGACTGTATAATTTCACTAAACCTTACCAGAGGAGCTGGCAAGGTACTATTAGTCACTACAGGAAGAGTAGCGATACCACACCAGAGGGCAGGTGGGTAAATAACACCACTCACCAGTGGTGAGGGCCCACTGGTGAGTAGAACGGTCAGACAGGCTAAATTCGGCAACAGAGAGGTAGTATCAGTACAGAAATCAGAAGGCAGAAGAGTAATCGGTAATCAGGCAAAGGGTTCAGCAACTTTAGGCAGATAGGCAAAAGTACAGAATCAGTAAGCTAAAGCAAAGTCAGAGCGTAGCCAGAGTCAAACACAGGTAATCAATACAATATACAATAATCCTAGTCTAGGTGTGAAGTCCTTGGTTTCAACACCTGGAACTAGTCTAAGGTCTGAGCGCTAACGCATAAGTATTCACGACAGCAGACAGCGACTGAATGGCAAATGAAGGCTTATGAGGAAGAGGAAGACTCTCTGCCACTCCCCCCTCGGACTTCTGCCAATCCGAGCGGCGAGAGTCATCCCTGACATCAGCTGACCCGCCTTCTATTAGCATAAAGGTCCTGTCTCCGCGAGCGCCCGCGCGAGACAGACCCCCTGTGAGCCGCAGACAAGACTGTTCCCGGCGTACTAGACACGGACGGAACGGAGAACACTTGAGAGCCAGGGAGGGAGGCGGCTGCAGACACCCCCTGCGTGTCAGCAGCCGCCGATTCACAGGTTGTTACAGTACCCCCCCCCTCTAGTCGTGGACTCCGGACACGAACTACCCGGCCTATCTGGATGCGACCTATGAAATTCCTCTCTGAGTTCCTCGGCATGCATGCGAGAGGCTGGCACCCATGATCTCTCTTCGGCACAATACCCCCGCCAATGAACCAAGTACTGGACAGAGTTGCGCACCAGCCGAGAATCCAAACTCTGTTCTATCTCGTACTCGGGCTCCCCATTCACTACCACGGGGGGAGGGGGGGGAGTGGAATCCACATACACAGCAGGCTTCAAAAGTGACACGTGAAACGTCCTACCACCCCTGAAACTGGGTGGGAGCGACACCACATAGGTAACATCATTAATTTTCCTGGAAACAGGATATGGCCCTATAAATTTGGGGCCCAATTTAACGGAGGGCTGCCTTAACGACAAATGTCGAGTGGAAACCCACACTAAATCTCCTGGTGCGAATTCCCACTCCACTGAGCGTCTCTTGTCTGCTTGTCTTTTCTAAATGGAAAAAGCCCTTTTTAAGTTTTCTTTCACCCTTTTCCAGATTTCCCTCATGGTCCTTAGCCACTGTTCCAGAACTGAAAATGGTGATGCCACCACCGGCAGTGGTGTGAATTTGGGTGATCTCCCCGTGACAATCTGGAAAGGGGAGAATCCTGAAGAAGCACACCTCAAATTATTATGGGCGAACTCAGCGTAGGGTAAAAATTTAACCCAATCGGTCTGGGCATCAGCCACATAACATCTGAGGAACTGTTCAAGAGACTGATTTACCCTTTCGGTCTGGCCGTTAGTCTCTGGGTGGTAGCTGGAGGAAAATGACAACTTCATCCCCAAATGATGGCAGAAGGCCTTCCAGAACCGAGAAACGAACTGGACTCCCCTATCTGACACCACATCTTCGGGAATTCCATGCAGCCTGAAGATGTGGAGTATAAAAAGTTCTGCCAGTTCTTGTGCAGAGGGGAGTCCGTTCAAGGGGATGAAGTGTGCCATCTTACTGAACCTGTCGACTACCACCCATATGACTGTTTTACCCTCTGAAGCAGGCAGTTCGCCCACGAAATCCATGGATACATGGGTCCATGGCTGCTCGGGCACCGGGAGTGCCTGTAAAGTACCTGAAGGAGCCCGCCTAGATGTCTTGCTCCTGGCACAAACAGAGCAGCTCCCCACACACTCTTTACAGTCAGAGACTATTGAGGGCCACCATACCCAATGATTTCATAACTCCAGTTTGCGAGCAATCCCGGGGTGACCAGCATTCTTGTGAGCATGAAAAGCCTGTAGAATTTTAAACCTAAACTGGATGGGTACAAAAAGAACCCCCTCTGGTTTCCCTTCTGGAATCTCCTGTTGGAATGGGGCTAACATAGATGCTTAATCCGAGCAGGTATCCTCCCCAGAGGGTTCTGAACCCTGCTCAGCAGTTTCCTCCACTTGTAATTCGGTAGCCGCGAGGGCAACCCGTTTCAGACAATGAATATGGCAGTATGGAGACCAGCTTAACAATTGTCTGGTACTCCAATCAATGTCAGGAGAATGCTTCTTTAACCACGGCATACCCAGAATGACAGTGGAGGTGGACATCTCAAGTACAAAAAATTGTATTTGCTCTTTATGTAAGACACCAATCTGCAGGGCCGGGCCGAGGCATAGGCTGGAGAGGCTCCAGCCTCAGGGCACAGTGTAGGGGGGGGGGGGGGGGCGCACAATTCATTCAGCTGTGATTCCTAATTGTGTTTGAAGCAGAAAGAAATAAGAAAAGGAGATACATGGAAGTGACTACAAGCCAGATAACTAGAGATTAAGGTGTTGGGGGCCCTGGGGTGCCTCTTAGTCTAATAGCAATCAGTGTGTGACGGCTGGGGTGGAGGGATGGAGGGGCGCACTTTGGTGTCTCAGCCTTGGGTGCTGGAGGACCTTGTCCCGGCTCTGCCAATCTGACATAACAATACAGGAGTCTGAGTGATAGTGAGCGGTAGTCTAGAGTCGTCCACAGCCGTAATCTTAATCTGCTGTCCCACAGAAGTCAAGGGAAACCCAAACTGGTTAGCAAATTTTTTAGACATAACATTAACGGTGGAACCCGAATCCATAAAAGCCTGAGTAGAGTGAACCTGTCCCTCCCAGGTGATAGAGCACGGGAGTAATAATCATTTGTTATTTAGAGGTAAGACTGGATCGCCTAGGGTAGTACCTCTAGCTACTCCTAGGCGATAGAGTTTTCCGCCTTCTTGGGACAAGCAGAAACCATGTGCTCTTTGTCAGCACAGTATAGACACAAGTTTTCCAAACGCCTTCTATTTCTCTCGACCTCTGAAAGCTTGGTGTGCCCAATCTGCATTGGCTCATCAGCGGGTAGAGAGGAAGGCGTAGGAGCTGAGAACGTACAGGAAGAAAATCTCCCTGGGGCCTTAGCCCGAGTTTGATTTTGATAGCGAACTCGCCTATCAATTTTAATGGCCAGAGATATGGCCTCATCCAAAGATTTGGGTTCTGGGTGACCCAACATGAGGTCAGCTACGGCGTCAGATAACCCTGATAAGAAGCAATCTAAAAGTGCAAACTGCCCCCAAATGGCTGACACTGCCCACCTCCTGAACTCAGCTGCGTAAGTTTTAACGGAATTGTGTCCCTGCCTGAGGGTCTTTAATTTCCTCTCTGACGTTACTGCCAAATCAGGGTCGTCGTATATCACTGCCATAGCTTTGAAGAAATCTGCCACAGAGGCCAAGGCTTCATGCCCCTGAGGGAGACTGTAGGCCCAGGACTGTGAATCGCCTGAGAGTAAAGTCTTAATGAAAGTAACTCTCTGCCTCTCGGTACCTGAAGTAATGGGCCGTAACTCAAAATATGATAAACATCGGTGCTTAAAGTTACGAAAATCGGAACAATGCCCCGAGAATTTCTCAGGAGGGGGCACCCTGGGTTCGATCACAGAAGGGGATGATACCCCTATACACAGCACCACTGCAGACAATATGTATCAATCAAAAAATATATTTTTATTACAAGCTTTGCAAACACATATCAATGATACACAAAAATTAAAAAAAACATCTAAAAACAGCATAATATTGTATTTCCAGCCATATTCAACATAATGGGCCTGCTAGATATAATAATCTATTATGGTCAGTCTCAGTGAATGTACAAATCCACTGAGACTGAACATAATAGATTATTATATCTAGCAGGCCCATTATGTTGAATATGGCTGGAAATACAATATTATGATGTTTTTAGATGTTTTTAAATTTTTGTGTATCATTGTTGATATGTGTTTGCAAAGCTTGTAATAAAAATAAAAATATATTTTTTTGATTGATACATATTGTCTGCAGTGGTGCTGTGTATAGGGGTATCTTTTCTCTTTAGTACTATGTATACATGCTCTACCCCAGCACACGCAGTCATTATTACTTGGGGTGCTGACAAACGCTTTTGTGTACAGAAGGGGATGATGCTTGTGCATTAGAGTCTATTAAGCGATTAGCTGACTCAGCTAGCTGATCAATCTGAGTCTGCTGTGCATTAACCATTTTGATCAGCTCGTTAAGAGTAGTGGTTAACACATCAACCCGATTGCACAGTGTCTCCATATTTTTTCTGGTCTGCTGTTATGTAACGGTTGGGTGTAGCAACTCAGATGTCTGATTATATGGTGATCTGCAGAATCACCAATAATGCAGACGCTGTACCTGATTATGTGGGGATCTGCAGAGTCACCAATAATACTGGTATAGCTACAAGGATGCTAAGTGTGTAGTGCTTGGTGCAACCGAAACTCAATAGTTTAGCTGAACCTTACCAGAGGAGCTGGTAAGGTACTATCAGTACTGGAGGCTGTATAGTTTGGATAGGCCTTTCCAGAGGGGCTGGGAAGGCACCAACAGAAAACAGTACAATAACGATTAAGGTAGATCTCGTCAGAGGGGCTGGCGAGAACTACCTGTACAATAACAAGGAAATCAGGGAAACCTCTCCAGAAGAGCTGGAGGGCACTCGCAGTAATAATAACTGGATAGTTTGACAAAGCCTTACCAGAGGAGCTGGTAAGGCACTATCAGTTTTAGTGACAATCTAATGTGATCAGACCTTTCCAGAGGGGCTGGAAAAGTATTATAGCAGAGGTCGTGACTGTATAGTTTCACTAAACCTTACCAGAGGAGCTGGCAAGGTACTATTAGTCACTACAGGAAGAGTAGCGATACCACACCAGAGGGCAGGTGGGTAAATAACACCACTCACCAGTGGCGAGGGCCCACTGGTGAGTAGAACGGTCAGACAGGCTAAATTCGGCAACAGAGAGGTAGTATCAGTACAGAAATCAGAAGGCAGAAGAGTAATCGGTAATCAGGCAAAGGGTTCAGCAACTTTAGGCAGATAGGCAAAAGTACAGAATCAGTAAGCTAAAGCAAAGTCAGAGCGTAGCCAGGTCAGCTGACGCGCCTTCTGTTAGCATAAAGGTCCTGTCTCCACGCACGACCGCGCGAGACAGACCCCCTGTGAGCCGCAGACTAGACCGTTCCCGGCGTACTAGACGCCGGTGGAACGGAGAACACTTGAGAGCCAGGGAGGGAGGTGGCTGCAGACACCCCCTGCGTGTCAGCAGCCGCCGATTCACAGGTTGTTACAGGTATATATCTGTATTATTGGTGATACTGCAGATCACCTAATAATCAGAACTCTGTTCTTGCTGACACAAATCGTTACAATATGTCTGAGTTAGGCGGCGACACTATGGATGTAACGTGTGAAGATGATAAAGTACCTGATGTTGGTGCAGTTTTGGAGGTGTCTGAGGCAAGCTAGGCAGGATGATTATGATGATGATGATGAAACGGATCCCACGTATTTTCCCAATAGAGGCGATGGAC
This sequence comes from Hyperolius riggenbachi, assembly GCF_040937935.1. Classification (NCBI taxonomy): domain Eukaryota; kingdom Metazoa; phylum Chordata; class Amphibia; order Anura; family Hyperoliidae; genus Hyperolius; species Hyperolius riggenbachi. The sequence goes on along the minus strand of NW_027152487.1, from coordinate 50,267 downwards.
AGGTGGACAGTTCAGAGGGGGAGTCAGAGAGGAGTAGGAGGAGACGAGTTGCTGAAAGAAGCAGGGGGAGCTCATCATCAGAAACAGCTAGTGGCAGTGTGTATCGCCACCTATGGACAGCCAGCCAACATGCCCTTCAACGTCAGCTGCTGATGCCACCAGAGTGCCATCACCCCAGGGGGCTCAGCAGTTTGTAAATTTTTTAATGTGTCCTCCTCAGATCGGAGCACTGTCATCTGTTCTCTCTGCCTCCAAAAAGTGAGCCGTGGAAAGGCCAACACTCACGTAGGGACTTACAAAGACACATGCAGAAAAGGCACAAACTGCAATGGGAAGAGCACCTGAGCAAAAGCAGCACACAAAAGAAAAGCCACCCTCCTTCTCCTCTTCCTCCTTCAGGTGCAGCATCTTGAGTCGCTTTCTCCCTTGCACCTTCACAGCCATACTCCTCCACTCCCCCTCTGCCCTTGAGCGGTTCCTGCTCCTCTGCCCACAGCAGTCCGTGAAGGAAATCTTTGAGCAGAAGAAGCCAATTTCTGCAAGACACCCCTTGCTCTGCATCTGACAGCTGGCGTGGCGGAACTGTTAGCTCGCCAGCTGTTACCATACAAGCTGGTGGTCTCTGAGGCCTTTTGTAAAATTGTGGCCATTGGGACACCGCAGTGGAAGATACTATGCCACAATTAGTTCTCTAAAAAGGCGATACCCAAACTGTACCGTGAATTTGAGAGGCAAGTGGTGTCATCTCTGGCACACAGCGTTGGGTCAAGGGTCCACCTGACCACGGATGAGTGGTCTGCCAAGCACAGTCAGGGCAGGTACATAACTTATACAGCCCATTGGGTCAACCTGCTGACCAATGGCAAGCAGGGAGTATGTGGCTGTGCAGCGGACCAACTTGTGATGCCTCCACGGCTTGCAGGCAAACTTCCTGCCACCTCCTCTCCTCCTGCTACATCCTCTTCACTGTTGTCCTCCTCCTTCTCCTTGGCTGAGTGGCAGTTCAACTCTACTGGTGCTGCTATCTCCTCTCCAGCTACACAGACCCAGCTCCCCAGGGCCTATGCTGCATGCCAGGTATGACGATGTCACGCAATCTTAGACATGTCTTGCCTCAAAGCGGAAATTCACACTGGACCAGCTCTCCTGGCTGCTCTTAACAAACAGGTGGATCAGTGGCTGACCCCGCACCAGCTGGAGATTGGCAACATGGTGTGTGACAATGGCAGCAATTTGGGAAAGCTGACACATGTACCCTGCATGGCACATGTGCTGAATCTAGTCATTCAAAGATTTGTGTCAAAGTACCCAGGCTTAGAGGAGGTCCTGAAGCAGGCCAGGAAGTTGTGTGGGCATTTCAGGTGGTTTTACACGGCCATGGCACGCTTTGTGGACATTCAGCGGAGAAACAACTTGCCTGTGAGACGCTTGATATGTGATAGCCCAACTCGCTGGAATTCAACCCTGCTCATGTTCTCTCGTCTGCTAGAACAGGAGAAAGCCGTCACCCAGTACCTGTACAATTACAGTAGAAGGACACAATCTGGGGAGATGGGGATGCTGTGGCCCAAGAACTGGACACTGATGCGAAATGCTAGCAGGCTCATGCGGCCATTTGAGGAGGTGACCAACCTGGTGAGTCGCAGTGAAGGCACCATCAGTGACTTGATCCCGTACGCTTACTTCCAGGAGCGTGCCATGCGTAGAGTGGTGGATCAAGCTGTGGAGGAGCATGAAGAGGAACAGTTATGGCAGGAAGAGTTGTGAGAGCAATTTTCATCAGAATCAGATGTTCCTCAACACCTGCGGCAGCACAGAGGGGGGAGGAGGAGGAAGAGTCGTATGGGGAAGAGGAGCCAGACTCGGATGATGAGGAAGGTTTTTCTTTGGATGAGGAGGAGGAGGCGGCGGCAGAAAAACAACCGCAGCAGGCGTCGCAGGGGGCTTGTGCTGCTCGACATTCCCGTGGTATTGTTCATAGCTGGGGGGAGGAGGAGGACTTACCTGATGTCACTGAGTGTCAGGAACCGGCCCTGCGGCACACCTGCGGATATGGTTCCCGACTGCGGGTTTGACCAGATCAAGTGGGGAGCAGCCTTATTCAAGCTACAACAAGGCTGTCACCCCTCAAAGCACTTCTCACTGCCACCACTAGCTGCTGCTAGACACTTCAACGGTTCCCACTCTGCTGTCGAGTGATCTGCACGCAGTCCGCGTTTTTGTATTTGGGTCAGCTTTGCGGTTAGGCCAAACATGGGAACACCACACACACAATACAATCGTACAGTAGCAAGGCACAATCAGGCACTGAACTTGTAACGTAAATTACACTGCAGTCTCTTTCTAGGCTATGAGCTAGTTTAGTACATCAGAAGTCAAACTTATTAAATAAAGGTTTAATATTCCAGAAAAAAAGTGGAACAATGCAGAAAATAATATATACAAAAGATTTACAAAAACAAAGTAAAAATTACAAAGATACACAATGGGCCTGATTCACAAAGCGTTGCAAACTTTTTCGTGAACTTTTGCACGCACAAAGTGCCGCAATTTGCCGCAAATTGCGCGGGCAAAAGTCCGCGATCGCGCGAATCGCGGCACTTTGCGCGCGCAAAAGTCCGCGAAAAAGTTTGCACCGCTTTGTGATTCAGGCCCATTAAGACAGTTTGCATAAAAATAAATGGGGATAAACATTATCAGCGTGACGGTTTGATAGTTGTTTGTGGGAAAACGCAGTCCTCCGACCAGTAGTCGGGGCAGTTCTAGCGTCTTTGCTATCTCCAGAAAACTACAACTCTAAACCCTCCTAGCTGAGGTTTTATAGCCAGATTTTTGGCCCGGGGGTACAAGTACAGACATTATCCAACTTCCCAGATTGTTTGCACAGAACGCCTGTCATATCCTCTATGGCTGTGACACGCAACTTCAAAGCTTTCCTGTCCCACCTTGAACTTTGCAGATATTTCCCATCTCCCCATAGATCTAATTTCCACAGGTAAAATTGTACTTTAGCACACACATCAAAAAGACTTCCCTACTCCAGGTTACAATTGCCCAAGCAAAATACACATCCTAGACAGTATTTCATAGCAGATCAAAGGTAAGGATATGGCTGCTATTAGCCTAATCAGCCATTTCCTTGCCAGAGGCTAGCAAACCAATTTAGCATTTCCTGCTCTCCTATTCAGACCAAAGGGTAGCCGATCACCTGTATAGGCTTCAAAGTGGTCGGGCAACTGTCTGATTAAGTGTTTCCTAATTAGAGGCAGACAATGGTAGTTTTCCTGCTGGACACTGAATGCAGATTTAATTTACATTTACATACAGAACTCACATTAGCACACTTCCATCCGCCAGGTGTCCAATTATCCTGAAGCCAGCTGCAAGAGTGGCTGCTTAACATACATACACCTCTGAAAGATAAACAGCAGATAGAAAAATGAAAAATATGGCTTCCATGCGATACAATATGTCTGCTATGTTATACACAACCTTACACTGAGGAAGAGCAAGAGGAGATGGATAGTACGCCTGGATCCAACTTTGTGCAGATGGCGTCTTTCATGCTGTCCAGCCTGTTGAGGGACCCCCGTATAAAAAAAAACTCAAGGGGAATGACCTGTACTGGGTGGCTACGCTACTAGACCCTCGGTACAGTCACAAAGTGGCGGACCTGTTACCAACTCACCTGAAGGTAGAAAGGATGCAGCATGTGCAGAACAAGCTGGCAACTATGCTTTACAATGCGTTTAAGGGTGATGTCACACCACAACGCAATAAAGGTACCACTGCCAGTAATCCTCCTCCCATGTCCACGCAGGCAAGGACAGGACGCTCCAGCGATCTCATGGTGATGTCAGATATGCGGACATTCTTTAGTCCAACGCCTCGCCTTAGCACTTTCTGGATCCACCCTCCACCAACGCCTGGACCGGCAGGTAGCCGACTACCTGGCCTTAACCCTTTGGACTCGTATGTCCTGCATAGCGGGACATCGAGAAATTGCCGGTGCGCTCGTATGTCCCGCTATGCGGGACATGTTTTCGGCGGTGGTTTGGGATGCATCAGGTCCGCCGCAAACTCCCGATCTCTCTCCCCATAGCTTGTGGGCATGTAAGATCACATGCCCACACTGGTTGTACCCCCCTGCCCGAAACCGGAAGTGTGCGATCAGCGCAATCAGGGAATGGCAAATGCAATGAAATTTCATTGCATTTGCCTTGCAGAATTTTTGCTCAATAAGTGATTTTTTCATATTGATTCCTTGCTTAAACCCCTTGGCGTTATGATTCTTTTAGGATCTAAAAGCGGTGCAATTTTTTTGCACCCTTTCAGACCCTAAAACCTGGAAAAAAATCATGCTGCCAGGGAGATCTGCAGCAGTTCTTCAATCACTCACCTCCCTAGCTCCAACGTTGCAGTTAGACCTCCATCCTCCGGGTGGTGCTGCAACTCTAAGGTGAAATTGCCGGCTATCGTCATGACGACAGCTAGCAATCTCACCAGCAGGAAGCAGAGCCCTGGAGGAAAGGAAGAGGAATGCCAGCCGACATCGGGATCCCCTGGAGGTATGTAGAAATGCTCCCACTGCGCGCATTGCACTGCATTCAGCCTCTGGCAGCTACCCCGAGCAGAGGTCGGGATTACCACTTTTAGTTGCAGTTTTCCATCCTGACCCTAGCTCGGGATAACCGCTAAGGAGGTAAATATTTATTGCCAGGGGCGGCGCCAGGGGGGTGCAAGGGGGTGCTCGAGCACCCCCTAGAATTGTCCAAGCACCCCCAAAGCACCCCCTGGAGTGAACTGACTTCAGGCGTCTAAAAGACGCCAAGTCAGTTCACACAGCGGCAGCACGGAGCAGCAGGCAGGGCTACGGTAAGATGGCCGCCCGGAGCCCTGTTCTGCAGACTTCGAGTCTGCAGTGCATGGCTTCGGGCGGCCATTTTCCCGTAGCCCTGCTCTCTGCATGCAGGCAGGAAGTCTCGTCGTGACGTCGGGAAGGAAGAGGATCGTGGGCGCGCGGGCGCTGCGCGCCACAATGAGGTCGGGACAGGAGGTCGGGAAAGAAGGTCTTCTGGCTGTAGGTGAGTAAATGAGTTTTTCTTTTCTTTTTCAGGTGATGCTGATTGTGCATATTGGGGTCATATCTGCTACGGATTGTGCATATTGGGGTCATATCTGCTACGGATTGTGCATATTGGGGTCATATCTGCTACGGATTGTGCATATTGGGGTCATATCTGCTACGGATTGTGCATATTGGGGTCATATCTGCTACGGATTGTGCATATTGGGGTCATATCTGCTACGGATTGTGCATATTGGGGTCATTTCTGCTACCGATTGTGCATATTGGGGTCATTTCTGCTACCGATTGTGCATATTGGGGTCATTTCTGCTACCGATTGTGCATATTGGGGTCATTTCTGCTACCGATTGTGCATATTGGGGTCATTTCTGCTACCGATTGTGCATATTGGGGTCATTTCTGCTACCGATTGTGCATATTGGGGTCATTTCTGCTACTGATTGTGCATATTGGGGTCATTTCTGCTACCGATTGTGCATATTGGGGTCATTTCTGCTACCGATTGTGCATATTGGGGTCATATCTGCTACGGATTGTGCATATTGGGGTCATATCTGCTACCGATTGTGCATATTGGGGTCATATCTGCTACCGATTGTGCATATTGGGGTCATATCTGCTACCGATTGTGCATATTGGGGTCATATCTGCTACCGATTGTGCATATTGGGGTCATATCTGCTACCGATTGTGCATATTGGGGTCATATCTGCTACCGATTGTGCATATTGGGACCATATCTGCCACCGATTGTGCATATTGGGACCATATCTGCCACCGATTGTGCATATTGGGACCATATCTGCCACCGATTGTGCATATTGGGACCATATCTGCCACCGATTGTGCATATTGGGACCATATCTGCCACCGATTGTGCATATTGGGACCATATCTGCCACCGATTGTGCATATTGGGACCATATCTGCCACCGATTGTGCATATTGGGACCATATCTGCCACCGATTGTGCATATTGGGACCATATCTGCCACCGATTGTGCATATTGGGACCATATCTGCCACCGATTGTGCATATTGGGACCATATCTGCCACCGATTGTGCATATTGGGACCATATCTGCTACCGATTTTGCATATTGGGACCATATCTGCTACCGATTGTGCATATTGGGACCATATCTGCTACCGATTGTGCATATTGGGACCATATCTGCTACCGATTGTGCATATTGGGACCATATCTGCTACCGATTGTGCATATTGGGACCATATCTGCTACCGATTGTGCATATTGGGACCATATCTGCTACCGATTGTGCATATTGGGGTCATATCCAGGGCCGGATTTCTGGCTAGGCCAACTAGGCCATGGCCTAGGGCGGCAGAAAAATCAACTTTGTGTAGGGCGGCTGATGGGCAAGAGGCATTTGTATACAGCAAACAAGATCACCGACCGCACTAAATATTATGCCGATTCAGTCCTGACTCCTCCACATTGCAGATGGAAGCAGCAGCCAACAAGAGGCAGTCAGACCTGGTCCTTCCAGAGCCGCCTTGCATAAGTTTACAGATAGCAGCAGCGGCTGCAGGAAGTGAGGCAGGCATGTGTGACTAACAAGCTAATGGGGATGAAAGCACACGTGGTAGGCAGCGGCAGGGGGAAGAAAGAACTCCGCGGTGGCGAGGCAGGGAAGCTGCTAAGAGACATCGTTAGAATGCAGAGGCGCATCGGAAGCCCATGGACCAGTCCAAATGCACAGAGGCACACACAGAGCGGGGCCTCCCTCTTCGGGATTACTTCAAGAACGGAAGCAGTCAGCAAGGATAACGCACACAGATGTGCAGGGCAGCATCCATGCATCTCCAGTTTCGATCCAGACTGGCTGGTGTTTTGGCTGGTGATTTGTTGGCTTCTTCACCTTCCCTCCCCCTGAAGCTTCACGTGGAGGAGACCGGAGCGTCAGGCTTATCTTCTCCACATCTGGTGAGAGGGACGCTCTGCAAATTGAACTAACTGTGTGCATGTGGGCGAGTGTATGTTATTAGCAGTCTGCCTGTGCTGGAATGGTGTGGGGGGATGTGTGGGAATTGCCAGGGACTCGAGGCAGAGGTCTGTCTGATTTTAACATGTTCCTGGCTGTTGTGTTGTTTTATCTGTGCCTCAGATATTATGTTCAGGTATAACAAGCATGCAGACCAGGTTTTCTTACTCCCATCTGCTTTCACTGGCTGCATGCTTGCTGCAGTTGTGTGACTATGTACCCAGGCTATAGCATTGCACTAGAAACAACTGATCTTTTTTAAAAGTAATGAATATGACAGATTCTACACTCCTTTCAGTTTAGGTTTCCTTTAAGGCATGTTTAATGGAGGGGGGGGGGGGGGGGGTTTCTGGCTGAAGGGGGGTCTGTGGGGAAGAAGGGCTAGGCTGCAGCAAAAGGCTCACTTTAATTGAACACGGATTTGGGCTGGTTCAGATTTTCTTCCCTGGGGCTTCTTCCAGGCCCCCAGTCTATCAGGTCCCTAACTTGCTGTAATTCGGACCTCCTCCAGAGTACCACTGGCCCCTCCAAAACATCTGATAGTCACCCAGTGTCGAATGCTACTGCACATGCGTGGGCCCATCTGGGTGCCTCCTCAATCACGCCCCCATAGCCAGGAGCATTTGCAAACCGCTCCTGGCCATAAGGTATGATCGAGTAGGTGTGCAGACAGGCCCGTACATGTGCAGTAGCTGGATCTTTTGGATGTGAAAGCGGCACCATGGAGAGAATCAGAAGTAAAGCAAAGGATCTGATAGACTGCTGGGAGCTGGATCTGATCTTCCCAGGGCACTTCCCCCTCCCCAGGTATTCCTTTATAAGTAGGGCTGTGGTGGAAATAGGCCATGCAGTGGTACTGCGCTAGGGCCCCATGACGCTCTGTGTGTGTGTAGGGAGGTGTTTGGCTGCAGCAAAGGGCAACATTTAAAGTGAGATGTCTATAGTCTCCTTCCCAGTGACATGGCTGACTCATCACATATAAATGGACCTGATCTGTGCAGCTTTTCATTGGCCTGAACATGCTCTTGTCACAGTGACTCGTCACAAACAGTCTTCAGGCCATTGGAAAACTTCAGAGACCAGATCCATTTATGTGGCTGATGCATCACTAGAAAAACTAGGTAGGAGGAGAAGGAGTGCTCTGCTGTAATCACACTGAGGAATCAGTCAGATAGTTATGGGATCTATGTGAAACAACTACTCTTTAACCTGATAATGGGTACACAAGTTTTAAAAAATGAGTTCCGGTTCACTACTTCACTTCAAAGAAGGACAGGGGCGGAGATTGGCAGTGTTGGGGGGGGGGGGGGGAGGGGGAATTGCTGTTGGTCATGGGGCGGCTGGTGATAGTTGGCCTAGGGCGGTAAAAAGTACAAATCCGGCCCTGGTCATATCTGCTACCGATTGTGCATATTGGGGCCATATCTGATAACGATTGTGCATATTGGGGTCATTGGACGTGTTTTTTGTTAAAATCTGCTCACATTACGTGTATTTTCTTGAGAAAACCTGCACAATTATGTGAATTTTCTGGGAAAAGGGTCACCAAAACTTGGGCCCTCTGTCTTTGCGTTGCACTTTTAAAGGGAACCCGAGGTGAGAATAATATTGAGGCTGCCATATTTATCTCCCTTTAAGCAATACCAGTTGCCTGGCTGCCGTGCTGGTCCTCTGCCTCTTATTCTTTCAACCATAGACCCTGAACAAGCATGCAGCAGGTCAGGGGTTTCTGACAATATTGTCAGAACTGACAAGATTAGCTGCATGGCTTGTTTCTGGTGTAATTCAGTTCACTACTACAGCCAAATAGATCAGCAGGGCTGCCAGGCAACTAGTATTGTTTAAAAGGAAATAAATATGGCAGCCACCATATCAATCTCACCCTGGGTTCACTTTAAATTACAGTTAGCCCCGCCCTCATCCGGTCATGACCACGCCCATTTTTTCGCAGGTTGTAGCCACACCCATTTTTTGCCGCGGCGCGCTTCGCGCGCCGCAGGTCGTCAGCTCCCCCAGAAATTGGTCCAGCACCTGCATAGCACCCCCTAAAAAAAATCCTGGAGCCGCCACTGTTTATTGCAGATTCCTTTGTGCTGATCCTTGCAGATTCTTTGCAGATTACATTGCAAATTTCTTGCAAAGTTGTATAGAGAATTATGGGCACTCTATGTAATGGACTGGGGGAGAGTGTAAATAGTAGCCAGTATTTTATTGCTAATATGCCCGATCAAAATACCAAAGATTGCGTTGTGTGTAGGGGCAGTAAGACACCGGTGGCAGGCATAAAACCACCTATTATTGCGAAACTTGCTCACGCAGGCCAGGATTACACCCAGGAAACTGTTTTACAGTTTACCACACCTTGACTTTCTACCCTGCTACCAGCCAATAGAAGATGCCAAACTGTCCAAATAAGGTATAAAATTAAATGTTATAATGTGTTCTTTAAAATAAGATATACCATGTTACTATGTTACGTTCCATGTTAAAATGGGAGAGAGAGTAAGAGGGAGATCACATTTCTGTTAAAAAAAAACTCCGAGCAGAAATTACTACCTTTAGGAAAGAACTCCGAGTGGAAAGGGTTAAGTGTGGATGTAGACACTGTGAGCAGCGATGAACCCTTGGACTACTGGGTGCGCAAGCTTGACCTGTGGCCAGAGCTGTCCCAATTTGCCATCCAACTTCTGTCTTGCCCTGCCTCGAGCGTCCTGTCAGAAAGGACCTTCAGCGCAGCTGGAGGCATTGTCACTGAGAAGAGAAGTCGCCTAAGTCACAAAAGTGTTCAGTACCTAACTTTTATCAAAATGAATGAGGCATGGATCCCGGAGGGCTGCTGCCCACCTGAAGACTAAGTCAGACCCCACATACAGCATCTCTGCCTGCACGCCGTGTGACTGGCTGCCTGCCCCCAGACTAAGTCGCTCCCCACAAGGCACCTCTGCCCACAGGCCACTTGACTGCCTTCTCTGCCACCATCAACAGGGTTCAGGATCCCAAGCGGGTTCCTGAATTTTTTAGGCCGCTGCTAGCAGCGGCCGCTATACTAATTTTTCTAGTGTGTGTACATGCCTGCCTATTTTTTTTGGCTGCACTGCGGCTGCAACAACAAAACAAAAGGCATGTACATGTTCCCATTCCCATTCGTGATCATTACCTTGCCGCAGTGAAGGGGCTTGCATATCACAATGAAGCAATGACCGCCGGCTATATGAGTGTCTCGGGGGGTGGCACACCAAAGATAATAAGGTCGTTGCTTCATTGTGGACAGACCAAATTTGATCAGCTGGACAGTCACTATTCTGTCATTCAGCTACCTCAGCCCGGCGACCATATGGGTTGGAAAGCCGCCATCACCTGCACTCTCATCATGGTGCGCACCAGTCCAGCACGGCCGTCACTACACAAATAGTGATGGGCCGAACCTCCGATTTTAGGTTCGCGAACCGGGTTCGCGAACTTCCGCGGAAGGCAATAGACTTCAATGGGGAGGAGAACTTTGAAAAATCGAAAAAATTATGCTGGCCCCAAAAGTGATGGAAAACATGTTTCAAGGGGTCTAACACCTGGAGGGGGGCATGCCGGAGTGGGATACACGCCAAAAGTCCCGGGGAAAAATCTGGATGTGACGCAAAACAGCATTTTAAGGGCAGAAATCACATTGAATGCTAAATTGCAGGCCTAACGTGCTTTAAAACATCTTGCATGTGTATACATCAATCAGGTAGTGTAATTAGAGTACTGCTTCACACTGACGCGCCAAACTAACTGTGTAACGCACCGCAAGTTACCAGCTGTTTGTTTAGTGACGGCCATGCTGGACTACTGCGCAACATGGCGAGAATGCTCTTCCTCAGTCAGTGATGTCAGGTAATGTGTGACTGCCTTCTCAACTTTCCATGGCATTGTTAAAAAGCTTACGTTTTGTTTTTAAATTACATTTTCTACTTGCTGTGTACTTGCTCAGTACCGCTACAATGAGAATCCTATGGAGGCGGGCAAGTCTGGCATTATGACCCCGGGTAATGGCCGGGGAATGAGGGTTTGAATCCGGTGTGGAGCCTGAGCAACGGCTACCACTACACATCCAAGGAGGGCAGCAGGCAGGCATGCACGCCCGCCCCGAGGTAGTGACCAAAAATAACAATACAGGAGGAGGACTTTCGAGGCCCTGCTGTGTATTTGAAATGAATGTACTTTAAATCCTTTAACAAGACAAGAACCAGTTATGGCGGGCAAAGATGACACCACATTCCTTTCACAAGAATCATATGGAGGTGGGCAAGTCTGCCATTTGTGACCCCGGGTAATGGCCGGGGAATGAGGGATGGAATCCGGTGTGGAGCCTGAGCAACGGCTACCACTACACATCCAAGGAGGGCAGCAGTCAGGCATGCACGCCCGCCCCGAGGTAGTGACCAAAAATAACAATACAGGACTCAAGAGGACTTTTGAGGCCCTAATTGTAAAGAATCAACTTTAAATCCTTTAGCGGGAATCCATTATGGCGGGCAAGTCTGCCATTGTTTGTCACCACGGGTAATGGGCGGGGAATGAAGGTTGGATTCCGGCCCGAAGTGGGAGCCTGCTGAGACCCATGCTGTAGCTGCCCTGACCGTGCTTTGCAGACCAGGCATCTGTGATCAGATGGACCCTTGACCCAGCAGAAGACAAACCAAGTCGAAAGCATTTGCCAAGAATGTTTTACGGAGGGCAAGTTTTTTGCCATTTTTTTCAATTGTTTGAAACTATAGATGGTTGTATTTTTAAATTGTTTGAAACTGTAGATGGTTGCATTTTTAAATTGTTTTAAAATGTAGATGGTTGTATTTTTAAATTGTTTGAAACTGTAGATGGTTGTATTGTGTTCCGGAGTTGGAGCCTAAGAAACGGCTACCACCACACATCCAGGCAAGGAGGGCAGCAGGCAGGCATGCACGCCCGCCCCGAGGTAGTGACCAAAAATGACAATACAGGACTCAGGAGGACCTTTTGAGGCCCTAATTGTAATGAATCAACTTTAAATCCTTTAACGGGAATCCGTTATGGAGGGCAAGTCTGATGGTGCCTTCACTGCGATTCACCAGGTTGGTCTCCGGCGAGAATCTGTTATGGAGGTCAAGTCTGCCATCGTGACCACTGACCATGGCTAATGGCGGGGGAACCCTTCCTGGTGTGATTCATGTCCGGAGTTGTAGCTTAACAAATGGCTCCCACCACACATCCAGGTTAGGAGGGCAGCAGGCAGGCATGCCCGCCTCGAGGTAGTGACCAAAAATAACAATACAGGAGGACTATCGAGGGCTTGCCGTATTTGAAATGAATGTACTTTAAATCCTTTAATGAGAACCAGTTATGGTGGGCAAAGATGACACCACATTCCTTTCACGAGAATCATATGGAGGCGGGCAAGTCTGACATTGTCACCACGGGTAATGGGCGGGGCATGAAGGTTGGATTCTGGCCCGAAGTGGGAGCCTGCTGAGACCCATGCTGTACCTGCCCTGACCATGCTTTGCAGACCAGGCATCTGTGGTCAGATGGACCCTTGACCTAGCGGAAGACAAACCAAGTCGAAAGCATTTGCCAAGAATGTTTTACGGAGGGCAAGTTTTTTGCCATTTTTTTCAATTGTTTGAAACTATAGATGGTTGTATTTTTAAATTGTTTGAAACTGTAGATGGTTGCATTTTTAAATTGTTTTAAAATGTAGATGGTTGTATTTTTAAATTGTTTGAAACTGTAGATGGTTGTATTGTGTTCCGGAGTTGGAGCCTAAGAAACGGCTACCACCACACATCCAGGCAAGGAGGGCAGCAGGCAGGCATGCACGCCCGCCCCGAGGTAGTGACCAAAAATGACAATACAGGACTCAGGAGGACCTTTTGAGGCCCTAATTGTAATGAATCAACTTTAAATCCTTTAACGGGAATCCGTTATGGAGGGCAAGTCTGATGGTGCCTTCACTGCGATTCACCAGGTTGGTCTCCGGCGAGAATCTGTTATGGAGGTCAAGTCTGCCATCGTGACCACTGACCATGGCTAATGGCGGGGGAACCCTTCCTGGTGTGATTCATGTCCGGAGTTGTAGCTTAACAAATGGCTCCCACCACACATCCAGGTTAGGAGGGCAGCAGGCAGGCATGCCCGCCTCGAGGTAGTGACCAAAAATAACAATACAGGAGGACTATCGAGGGCTTGCCGTATTTGAAATGAATGTACTTTAAATCCTTTAATGAGAACCAGTTATGGTGGGCAAAGATGACACCACATTCCTTTCACGAGAATCATATGGAGGCGGGCAAGTCTGACATTGTCACCACGGGTAATGGGCGGGGCATGAAGGTTGGATTCTGGCCCGAAGTGGGAGCCTGCTGAGACCCATGCTGTACCTGCCCTGACCATGCTTTGCAGACCAGGCATCTGTGGTCAGATGGACCCTTGACCTAGCGGAAGACAAACCAAGTCGAAAGCATTTGCCAAGAATGTTTTACGGAGGGCAAGTTTTTTGCCATTTTTTTCAATTGTTTGAAACTATAGATGGTTGTATTTTTAAATTGTTTGAAACTGTAGATGGTTGCATTTTTAAATTGTTTTAAAATGTAGATGGTTGTATTTTTAAATTGTTTGAAACTGTAGATGGTTGTATTTTTCAATTGTTTAAAACTGTAGGTGGTTGTATTTTTCAATTGTTTAAAACTGTAGATTGTTGTATTTTTCAATTGTTTAAAACTGTAGATGGTAGTTTTTTGATACGGGGGTCCCTCAACAGGCTGGACAACATGAAAGAGGCCATCTGCACAAAGTCGGATCCAGACGTACTCTCCATCTCCTCTTGCTCTTCCACAGTGACGTCATGCAACTCCTCTTCCTCCCCCAGCCCCGAACAATACCACGGGAACGTGGAGCAGCAGAAGCCCCCTGTAACGGCTGCTGCGGTTGTTCTTCTGCCGCCGCCGCCGCCGCCTCTTCCTCCTCCACAGAAACACCTTCCTCATAATCGTCATCCGAGTCTGACTCCTCTCCTTCCCCACACGACTCCTCTTCTTCCTCTGGTGCCGCAGGTGTCGAGGAAACATGTGGTTCGGATGAAAGTCGTTCCCGCGAGTCCTCCTGCCATAGCTGTTCCTGTTCCCACTCCTCCACAGCTTCATCCACCACTCTACGCACGGCACGCTCCAAGAAGTAAGCGTAGAGGATCAAGTCGCTGATGGTGTCTTCAGCGCGACTCACCAGGTTGGTCACCTCCTCAAACGGCCGCATGGTCCTGCATGCATTTCGCATCAGTGTCCAGCTGTTGGGCCACAACATTCCCATCTTCCCAGATTGTGTCCTTCTACTGTAGTTGTACAGGTACTGGGTGACAGCTTTCTCCTGGTCTAGCAGGCGAGAGAACATGAGCAGGGTGGAATTCCAGCGAGTTGGGCAATCGCATATCAAGCGTCTCACCTGCAAGTTGTTTTTCCGCTGAATGTCCGCGAAGCGTGCCATGGCCGTATAAGACCGCCTGAAATGCCCACACAACTTCCTGGTCTGCTTCAGGACGTCCTCTAAGCCTGGGTACTTTGAGACAAATCTTTGCACGACCAGATTCAGCACATGTGCCATGCAGGGTACATGTGTCAGCTTTCCCAAATTCAAAGCGGAAAGGAGATTGCTGCCGTTGTCACACACCACGTTGCTGATCTCCAGCTGGTGCAGGGTCAGCCATTGCTCCACCTGTTTGTTAAGAGCAGCCAGGAGAGCTGCTCCAGTGTGACTCTCCGCTTTGAGGCAAGACATGTCTAAAATTGCGTGACATTGTCGTACCTGGCATGCAGCGTAGGCTCTGGGGAGATGGGGCTGTGTAGCTGGAGAGGAAGAGGAGATGGCAGCACCGCTAGAGTTCAACTGACACTCAGCCAAGGAGGAGGAGGAGGTTGACAACGAAGAGGATGTAGCTGGAGGAGAAGGAGAGGAGGTGGCAGGAGGCCTGCCTGCAAGCCGTGGAGGTGTGACAAGTCGGTCCGCTGCGCAGCCACGTACTCCCTGCTTGCTGCCATCGGGCCCCAGGTTGACCCAATGGGCTGTGTACATAATGTAGCGGCCCCGGCCGTGCTTGGCAGACCAGGCATCCGTGGTCAGGTGGACCCTTGACCCAACGCTCTTCGCAATAGATGACACCACTTGCTTGTGAACTGCACGGTACAGTTTGGGTATGGCCTTTCGTGAAAAATAAGTGCGGCCTGGTATCTTCCACTGGGGTGTCCCAATGGCCACAAATTTACGGAAAGCCTCTGACTCCACCAGCTTGTATGGTAATAGCTGGCGAGCTAATAGTTCCGCCACACCAGCTGTCAGACGCCGGACAAGAGGGTGACTGGCCGAAATTGGCTTCTTCCACTCAAAGACTTCCTTCACGGACACCTGGCTACTGCTGTGGGCAGAGGAGCAGGAACCGCTCAAGGGCAGAGGCGGTGTGAAGGAGGGTGGCTGTGAAGGTTCAAGGGAGAAAGCGGATGAAGACGATGCACCTGAAGGAGGAAGAGGAGAAGGAGGGTGGCTTGTCTTTTGAGGGGTGCTGCTTTTCCTCAGGTGTTCTTCCCATAGCTGTTTGTGCCTTTTCTCCAGGTGCCTTCGTAAGGCACTTGTCCCTACGTGTGTGTTGGGCTTTCCACAGCTCAATGTTTGGAGGCAGAGAGAACAGTGTGTAGTCGTCTACTCCTACTCCTCTCTGGCTCCCCCTCTGAACTGTCCCCCTGGTCATCTCCTCTATTGGGAACATACGTGGCATCCGTATAATCGTCATCATAATCCTCCTGCCCAGCTTCGCTTTCCTCAGACACCTCCTCAACTGCACCAACTTCAGGTGGTTCATCATGCCCCTCCTCACACGTTACGTCCATACTATCGCCACCTAACTCAGACGTATGAGGTGGTGTGCCTGCGCCTTCTTCTTGTTGTTGCAGTAGTGGCTGTGAATCAGTGATTTCACCACCACCACCAAATAACTCCTGCGAAGTGTCAAATTCAGCGGATGTGGTGCTTGTTGTAGCGCTGGTGGCTGCGGAAGATGAGGTGTTCTGTGTTAAATACTCAAGCACGTCCTCACAATTTTGGAAAGTGATGGCACGTGCCTTCTTCTGAGCACTGTACTTTGGGCCAGGTCCGCACGAAATCACAGCAACACCACCTCACACAGACCTGCCAGTGCCAGGTGGCCTTCCTTTGGGTCTGCCTCTACCTCTTCCTCTACCTGGTTTGTCCATTTTGTCCATCTCGGGGGGAAGCTAGGTATATGCAGTGAGGTGAGTTCACTCAACCCAAAGGTAGTTATATATGCAGTGAGGTGAGTTCACTGAACACAAAAGGTAGCTATATGCAGTGAGGTGAGTTCACTCAACCCAAAGGTAGTTATATATGCAGTGAGGTGAGTTCACTGAACACAAAAGGTAGCTATATGCAGTGAGGTGAGTTCACTCAACCCAAAGGTAGTTATATATGCAGTGAGGTGAGTTCACTGAACACAACAGGTAGTTAGATGCAGTCAGCTGAGTTCACTCAACACAAAGGTAGTTACATGCAGTGAGGTGAGTTCACTCTACAGAAAAGGTAGATATGCAGTGAGGCAAGTTCACTCAACACAAAAGGTAGTTATGTGCAGCGAGGTGGGTTCACTCAACACAAACGTAGGTGTATGCAGTGATGAGGTGGGTTAACTAAACACAACAGGTACTAGTAGTAGGTAAATGCAGTACTGGGTAGGTAGTACAATGTGCAGCTCCCTGTCACACACACAGGTAGTCACTGAATGTGCTGCTGAATGTGCTGAATGCTGGTGCTGGTGCTGGTGGGCTGCTGGCAGTGGGACACACACATTATGAATTAGCAATGCTGTCTAAGCAACACAAGTGTCTCACACACACAGGTAGTAGTCACTGAATGTGCTGCTGCTGCTGCTGGCAGTGGGACACACACAGTATAAATTAGCAATGCTGTCTAAGCAACACAAGTGTCTCACACACACACAGGTAGTCACTGAATGTGCTGCTGCTGCTGCTGGCAGTGGGACACACAGTATGAATTAGCAATGCTGTCTAAACAACACAAGTGTCAGTTTCAAACACAGAAAAAAAAATGATCCCAACGAGCAGGATGAGCTCTGAAAAGAGCTTTTCTGGGGCGTTATTATAGCAATAAGATTCAGCTAAGCAGCGTACGTTAAAAAGGGGCGCTGGGAAAAAAGGGTGCGGGGTTTTAAACGATAAGCATAAATAATGTTTAAAAATATATTGTACTGTATTTCGTTTAAAATGAATGTTTTATAAAGTTATACATCATTAAATAATGTGCATGAAATCGGCAATTGTAAAAACGTTAATCTTCCGTTTAAAAAGTGAAACGTATAATAACGTTTAAAAAAAATTACTAAGTAACCCTCCCTGTACCTACCCCTAACCCCTAGACCCCCCTGTTGGTGCCTAAACCTAAGACCCCCCTGTTGGTGCCTAAACCTAAGACCCCCCTGTTGGTGCCTAAACCTAAGACCCCCCTGTTGGTGCCTAAACCTAAGACCCCCCTGGTGGTGCCTAAACCTAAGACCCCCCTGTTGGTGCCTAAACCTAAGACCCCCCTGTTGGTGCCTAAACCTAAGACCCCCCTGTTGGTGCCTAAACCTAAGACCCCCCTGGTGGTGCCTAAACCTAAGACCCCCCTGTTGGTGCCTAAACCTAAGACCCCCCTGTTGGTGCCTAAACCTAAGACCCCCCTGTGATAAGCATTAATAACGTGTGAAAAAAATATTGTGCTGTTTTTTGTTTAAAAATAATGTTTTAAAAAAGATTGTACTGTTTTTCGTTTAAAAATAATGTTTAAAAAATTATAAATCATAAAATAATGTGTAATCATGAGAAGCAGTTATAAAACAGTAAAAGTCTCCGGGCGCCGCTTATAAAACGTTATTTTTCTCCAGCGCCCTTTTTTCCTGTCGGGCGCCCATTAAACGATATTTATTATGGGAGTGAATGGCGGCGCCCGATTTGTCCACTTGCCTCAGGCGCCCGAATTTACGCGTACGTTAAAAAGGGGCGCTGGGAAAAAAGAGCGCGGGGTTTTAAACGATAAGCATGGATAACGTTTAAAAATGTATTGTACTGTATTTCGTTTAAAATTAATGTTTTATAAAGTTATAAATCATTAAATAATGTGCATTAAATCGGCAATTGTAAAAACGTTAATCTTTCGTTTAAATAGTGAAACGTATAATAACGTTTAAAAAAAAAATTACTAAGTAACCCTCCCTGTACCTACCCCTAACCCCCTAGACCCCCCTGTTGGTGCCTAAACCTAAGACCCCCCTGTTGGTGCCTAAACCTAAGACCCCCCTGTTGGTGCCTAAACCTAAGACCCCCCTGTTGGTGCCTAAACCTAAGACCCCCCTGTTGGTGCCTAAACCTAAGACCCCCCTGTGATAAGCATTAATAACGTTTCAAAAACATATTGTGCGGTTTTTTCGTTTAAAAATAATGTAAAAAAAAAAAAATTTTACTGTTTTTCGTTTAAAAATAATGTTTGAAAAAAAATATTGTACTGTTTTTCGTTTAAAAATAATAATAAAAAATGTATAAATCATTAAATAATGTGTAATCATGAGAAGCAGTAATAAAACATTAAGTCTCCGGGCGCCGCTTTTAAAACGTTATTTTTCTCCGGCGCCCTTTTTTCCTATCGGGCGCCCATTAAACGATATTTATTATGGGAGTGAATGGCGGCACCCGATTTGTCCACTAGCCTCCTGCGCCCTTTTTTACTGTTACCCGAATTTACTGTTACCGCTAAGCAAGCTAAGAAGGCAAGAGCCTGACTAATCTGTCCCTAGGAGAACAGGTCTGCAGCAGCTGTCCCTATTCTGTCTCTAGCAGGCACACGAGTGAGGCTAATGACCGCCGGAGCCTGCCTTATATACTAAGCCCTGGTGGGGCTCCAGGGCTTAGTATAGCCGGATTGGCTACAATGCGCCTGCTGACTGTGATGCAGAGGGTCAAAGTTGACCCTCATAGGGTATTATGGGGCAAATCGAACTTCGCTGGCGAAGGCGAACCACCCAAAGTTCGCCTGGAACCGTTCGCCGGCGAACCGTTCGACCCATCTCTATACACAAACAGCTGTTTGCAGTTACTGCATACCTTTCACTGGATCTGTGTGACTGCACATTGTATTATTATACCAGTCAGTGCATACCTTTCACTGCAACTGTGACTGCACATTGTATTATACCTGGCAGTCAGTGCATACTTTTCACTTGAATGGATGGCAGACTTGCCCTCCATAACAGATTCTCATTAAAGAATTTAACCACTTGAGGACCGTGGGCTTTACCCCCCTTAAGGACCAGACCCTTTTTTTCCATTCAGACCACTGCAGCTTTCACGGTTTATTGCTCGCTCATACAACCTACCACCTAAATGAATTTTGGCTCCTTTTCTTATCACTAATAAAGCTTTCTTTTGGTGCTATTTGATTGCTGCTGCGATTTTTACTTTTTATTATATTCATCAAAAAAGACATGAATTTTGTCAAAAAAAATATTTTTTTAACTTTCTGTGCTGACATTTTTCAAATAAAGTAAAATTTCTGTATACATGCAGCACGAGAAATGTGGACAAACATGTTTTTGATAAAAAAAACCCATTCAGCCTATATTTATTGGTTTGGGTAAAAGTTATAGCGTTTACAAACTATGGTGCAAAAAGTGAATTTTCCCATTTTCCAGCATCTCTGATTTTTCTGACCCCCTGTCATGTTTCATGAGGGGCTAGAATTCCAGGATAGTATAAATACCCCCCAAATGACCCCATTTTGGAAAGAAGACATCCCAAAGTATTCACTGAGAGGCATAGTGAGTTCATAGAAGATATTATTTTTTGTCACAAGTAAGCGGAAAATGACACTTTGTGACAAAAGAAAAAAAAAAAAAAAAGCTTCCATTTCTTCTAACTTGCGACAAAAAAAAAATGAAATCTGCCACGGACTCACTATGCCCCTCTCTGAATACCTTGAAGTGTCTACTTTCCAAAATAGGGTCATTTGTGGGGTGTGTTTACTGTCCTCGCATTTTGGGGGGTGCTAATTTGCCTAAAGGTGCTCATTGGACTTTGGGCCCCTTAGCACAGTTAGGCTGCACAAAAGTGCCACACATGTGGTATTGCCGTACTCAGGAGAAGTAGTATAATGTGTTTTGGGGTGTATTTTTACACATACCCATTCTGGGTGGGAGAAATATCTCTATAAATGACAATTGTTTGATTTTTTTTACACACAATTGTCCATTTATAGAGAGATTTCTCCCACCCAGCATGGGTATGTGTAAAAATACACCCCAAAACACATTATACTACTTCTCCTGAGTACGGCGATACCACATGTGTGGCACTTTTTTACACCCTAACTGCGCTAAGGGGCCCAAAGTCCAATGAGTACCTTTATAATTTCACAGGTCATTTTTGTTTCAAGACTACTCCTCACGGTTTAGGGCCCCTAAAATGCCAGGGCAGTATAGGAACCCGACTAATGACCCCATTTTAGAAAGAAGACACCCCAAGGTATTCCGTTAGGAGTATGGTGAGTTCATAGAAGATTTTTCTTTTTTGTCACAAGTTAGCGGAAATTGATTTCAATAGTTTTTTTTTCACAAAGTGTCATTTTCCGCTAACTTGTGACAAAAAATAAAATCTTCTATGAACTCACCATACTCCTAATGGAATACCTTTGGGTGTCTTCTTTCTAGAATGGGGTCATTTGTGGGGTTCCTATACTGCCCTGGCATTTTAGGGGCCCTAAACCGTGAGGAGTAGTCTTGAAACCAAATGTCGCAAAATGACCTGTGAAATCCTAAAGGTACTCATTGGACTTTGGGCCCCTTAGCGCACTTAGGGTGTAAAAAAGTGCCACACATGTGGTACCGCCGTACTCAGGAGAAGTAGTATAATGTGTTTTGAGGTGTATTTTTACACATAACCATGCTGGGTGGGAGAAATATCTCTGTAAATGACAATTGTTTGATTTTTCTTTACACACAATTGTCCATTTACAGAGATATTTCTCCCACTCAGCATGGGTATGTGTAAAAATACACCCCAAAACACATTATACTACTTCTCCTGAGTACGGCGATACCACATGTGTGGCACTTTTTTACACCCTAACTGCGCTAAGGGGCCCAAAGTCCAATGAGTACCTTTAGGATTTCACAGGTCATTTTTGTTTCAAGACTACTCCTCACGGTTTAGGGCCCCTAAAATGCCATGGCAGTATAGGAACCTCACTAATGACCCCATTTTAGAAAGAAGACACCCCAAGGTATTCCGTTAGGAGTATGGTGAGTTCATAGAAGATTTTTCTTTTTTGTCACAAGTTAGCGGAAATTGATTTCAATAGTTTTTTTTCACAAAGTGTCATTTTCCGCTAATTTGTGACAAAAAATAAAATCTTCTATGAACTCACCATACTCCTAACGGAATACCTTTGGGTGTCTTCTTTCTAGAATGGGGTCATTTGTGGGGTTCCTATACTGCCCTGGCATTTTAGGGGCCCTAAACCGTGAGGAGTAGTCTTGAAACCAAATGTCGCAAAATGACCTGTAAAATCCTAAAGGTACTCATTGGACTTTGGGCCCCTTAGCGCACTTAGGGTGTAAAAAAGTGACACACATGTGGTACCGCCGTACTCAGGAGAAGTAGTACAATGTGTTTTGGGGTGTATTTTTACACATACCCATGCTGGGTGGGAGAAATATCTCTGTAAATGACAATTGTTTGATTTTTTTTACACACAATTGTCCATTTACAGAGATATTTCTCCCACTCAGCATGGGTATGTGTAAAAATACACCCCAAAACACATTATACTACTTCTCCTGAGTACGGCGATACCACATGTGTGACACTTTTTTGCAGCCTAGGTGCGCTAAGGGGCCCAACGTTCTATTCACAGGTCATTTTGAGGCATTTGTTTTCTAGACTACTCCTCACGGTTTAGGGCCCCTAAAATGCAAGGGCAGTATAGGAACCCCACAAGTGACCCCATTTTAGAAAGAAGACACCCCAAGGTATTCCGTTAGGTGTATGGCAAGTTCATAGAAGATTTTATTTTTTGTCACAAGTTAGTGAAAAATGACACTTTGTGAAAAAAAAAAAACAATAAAAATCAATTTCCGCTAACTTTTGACAAAAAATAAAATCTTCTATGAACACCTAACAGAATACATTGGGGTGTCTTTTTTCTAAAATGGGGTCACTTGTGGGGTTCCTATACCGTCCTGGCATTTTATGGGCCCCAAACCGTGAGTAGTCTGGAAACCAAATGTCTCAAAATGACTGTTCAGGGGTATAAGCATCTGCAAATTTTGATGACAGGTGGTCTATGAGGGGGCGAATTTTGTGGAACCGGTCATAAGCAGGGTGGCCTTTTAGATGACAGGTTGTATTGGGCCTGATCTGATGGATAGGAGTGCTAGGGGGGTGACAGGAGGTGATTGATGGGTGTCTCAGGGGGTGGTTAGAGGGGAAAATAGATGCAATCAATGCACTGGGGAGGTAATCGGAAGGGGGTCTGAGGGGGATCTGAGGGTTTGGCCGAGTGATCAGGAGCCCACACGGGGCAAATTAGGGCCTGATCTGATGGGTAGGTGTGCTAGGGGGTGACAGGAGGTGATTGATGAGTGTCTCAAGGTGTGATTAGAGGGGGGAATAGATGCAAGCAATGCACTGGCGAGGTGATCAGGGCTGGGGTCTGAGGGCGTTCTGAGGGTGTGGGCGGGTGATTGAGTGCCCTAGGGGCAGATAGGGGTCTAATCTGATGGATAGCAGTGACAGGGGGTGATTGATGGGTAATTAGTGGGTGTTTGGAGGAGAGAACAGATGTAAACAATGCACTTGGGAGGTGATCTGATGTCGGATCTGCGGGCGATCTATTGGTGTGGGTGGGTGATCAGATTGCCCGCAAGGGGCAGGTTAGGGGCTGATTGATGGGTGGCAGTGACAGGGGCTGATTGATGGGTGGCAGTGCCAGGGGGTGATTGATGGGTGGCAGTGACAGGGGGTGATTGATGGGTGATTGACAGGTGATTGACAGGTGATCAGTGGGTTATTACAGGGAAGAACAGATGTAACTAATGCACTGGTGAATTGATAAGGGGGGGTCTGAGGGCAATCTGAGCGTGTAGGCGGGTGATTGGGTGCCCGCAAGGGGCAGATTAGAGTCTGATCTGATGGGTAACAGTGACAGGTGGTGATAGGGGGTGATTGATGGGTGATTGATGGGTAATTAGTGGGTGTTTAGGATAGAGAACAGATGTAAACACTGCACTTGGGAGGTGATCTGATGTCGGATCTGCAGGCGATCTATTGGTGTAGGTGGGTGATCAGATTGCCTGCAAGGGGCAGGTTAGGGGCTGATTGATGGGTGGCAGTGCCAGGGGGTGATTGATGGGTGGCAGTGACAGGGGGTGATTGATGGGTGATTGACAGGTGATTGAGAGGTGATCAGTGGGTTATTACAGGGAAGAACAGATGTAAATATTGCACAGGCGAATTGACATCTGAGGGGTGCTGTGGGCGATCAGGGGGCGGGGGGGAAATCAGTGTGCTTGGGTGCAGACTAGGGTGGCTGTAGCCTGCCCTGGTGGTCCCTCGGACACTGGGACCACCAGGGCAGGAGGCAGCCTGTATAATACACTTTGTAAACATTACAAAGTGTATTATACACTTTGTATGCAGCGATCCGGGTGCTAGTAACCCGCCGGCGCTTCCGAACGGCCGGCGGGTTACAGCGCAAGGGGGGCGGAGCCAGGTGCCGGCGGAGGATTGCGTCACGAATGACGCGATCGCTCCGCCCATGCCCCTACAAGGACCGCCGCCTCTGGGCATGAGCTGGTCCTTGCGGGGTCCACTTTCCGGCCGCCTTTGTGCGTTGGGCGGTCGGGAAGTGGTTAAAGTTGATTCATCTCACATATACAGCAGGGCCTTGAAAGTCCTCCTGTATTGTTGTTTTTGGTCACTACCTCGGGACATGCATACCATGCCTGCTGCCTTCCTATGATGTGTGGTGGTAGCCGTTCCTGCTCCTTTGCCCACAGCATGCATGCTGCCTTCCTTGGATGTGTGGTGGTGTAGCCGTTTCTTAGGCTCCCACTCCGGACCGGAATCGAACCCTGATTTCCCGGCTATTACCTGTGGTCACTCACAATGGCAGATTTGCCCTCCTTAAAAGATTCTCGTTGTAGGTACTGATCAGCTAGCAGGACAAGTATTTAAAAAAAAAATAGATGTAAGCTTTAACAGTGGTAGAGAAAGAACCATTGAAAGTTGTTAAGGCAGTCAGACATTATCTGACATCACTGAGTGAGGAAGGGAAATCTCGCCATGGTGCGCACCAGTCCAGCACGGCCGTCACAACGCAAACAGCTTTGCAGGTCATTACACAGTGAGTTTGGTGTGTCAGTGTGAAGCAGTACACTAATTACACTACCTGATTGATGTATACACATGCAAGATGTTTTAAAGCACTTTAGGCCTGCAATTTAGAGTTCAATGTGATTTCTGCCCTTAAAACGCTGCTTTGCGTCCAATCCGGATTTTTCCCGGGGACTTTTGGCATGTATCCCACTCCGCCATGCCCCCCTCCAGGTGTTAGACACCTTGAAACATCTTTTCCATCACTTTTGTGGCCAGCATAAATTTTTCTAGTTTTCAAAGTTTCGCCTCCCCATTGAAGTCTATTGCGGTTCGCGAAAGTTTGCGCAAACCAAACTTTTGCAGGAGAGTCGCAAACCCGGTTTGCGAAACTAAAAAAGGAGGTTTGGGCCATCTCTATTTAAAATTCACTTTCATATGGATAATGCTTAAATATTGTTTTCAACCTGATTGTATTAGAAATGGGAACATCCGGATGTTTGGCTGTTTGTTACACGATCACGCAAAAATGGCTGAACAGATTTGAATGAAATTTGGCACACACATAGTACATTACCTGGAATAAAGTATAGGATACTTTTTATTCCCATAACCAAAAAGGGGGCGGAGACAAATACAAATTTCACTGGGAAAATGTAAACTGCAGCCATTCTTACACTGTTAATGGCAGGGTTCTCAAACTTTGCACAGTTGGTTACTGGGTGACTGGGAATAATATTCAGAAAGGTGGGTGGAGCCTGCATAAGCCAATCAAATACACCTATTGATTATCAAGGGAAATATTTAATTGCTGTCATTCTCGCACTGTTAATGGCACAAGCCTCAAACCAGGTACAGTTGGTCTTTGGGTGACTGGGATTCAAATTCAGAAAAGAGGGTGGGGCCACAAACAGCCAATCAGATTTGTTTCATTTCAATGAAAATTATTGATGACAAAAACTGCAAAGCTTACAAACTTGGTCATTAAGTAATTGTGTGTTTGGGTTAGAAAAAGGGGCAGTAGCCAACTCCAGCCAAATACATAACTGGGCAATCCTGGGTCATCAGTTGCCGGAGACAAATTTCACTGGGAAAATGTAAACTGCAGCCATTCTTACACTGCTAATGGTAGGGTTCTCAAACTTTGCACAGTTGGTCACTGGGTGACTGAGATTAATATTCAGAAAGGTGGGTGGAGCCTACAAAAGGCAATCTAAATTTGCCTATTGATTTTAAAGGGGAATATTTAATTGCTGCCATTCTTGCGCTATTAATGGCACAAGCCTCAGATATGGTACAGTTGGTCATTGGGTTACTGGGGTTTAAATTCAGAAAAGGGGTGGAGCAACAAACAGAAAATCAGATTTGTTTATTTTCAAGTACCAATAGACAGCCCTCCTATTATGACGTCTCAGTGATGTGCCAGATTTGTGAGTCAAGCAGCACCCCCGACTCCAGTATCTGTTAGCAAGTAGTGAAGATCGGCACCAAAAAAGACACTCCAGACATCTTAATATATGATGTTTCAGAGGGAGTTCCTCCTTTTTCAAGTGTATGTCAGTGTCTAAAATTCCATCTCGAACATTCAGCTTTATATAGTTATGGCACATGGAAATTAACCAATCACATTTGCTTTTACACCTATGGCGACCAACCCCCTCTCACTATGTCCGGCCAGCGGCCAACCTGATGGGGAACTTACTACATAACATGCAAATGTGGGCAGACACTGGAAACGTCCATCTATGCGTAGAAGGAGGCGGAGAAGACACACCGGCTGCGTCCACGCCAACTAGAGACGCCGACCAATCACCTGTGGGTAGATGATGACCTCAATCTGGATACGCCCACAATGCGAGGGGACCAGATGGGAAACCGCACAGGAATTGCAATCAAATTGGCCCTTTATTTTAAATGTGGTGGCTAAATGAGGATGTCTAACTTCCTGACCCCTAATAACACTATTACAACTAACCCATCCCAAACATGGATAAGTACCATTTGCGCGATTGGATATAGGATATGTTATTTTGGACCCTAAATCAGCGTGAACTAATTTGTCCCTCAGCATGGGAGCACGTCTGTAAGACATAAGGGGAGTAGTCTGGAACTCTTCAGAAAGGCCTCTTTAAGGATATATCAATTTTTTTGTATAACATCTGCGATTCTCTCACAATGTATATTGTACTGAGATACAAACGGAACTCTCTTGCTATGACCCCTCCGATGACCAACAGCTGGAGATCTCTGATACTGTATTCTCTGCATAGCCCTATACTAAGCACCTGCCAAGGGTAATTTCTCTCTTCAAACTTTTGTTGCATCTCATCCAATCTCATATTTCTCAAATCATCATCATTAACTATATGACTGACACGTTGAAATTGGCTCCCTGGTATTAGTGATGCTCAGCAAGATTTCGGATATCCGAGTTACCCAGATAATCCAAACTTTTTTCACTATCCAAACTGGCTTCGGATTCCGGATACCTGGGCCAAATCTGAATAGCGCTATCCGAGTTATTGCGGATATCAATCTGAAAATCTGGAATCCGTTGGATACTAAGGTCGGATATCTGAATCCGGGTACTATAACCATGGAGATGATGTCCATGACGTCATTGAGCCAATCAGAGGGCTTCCAGCCTAAGCCCAAGCAACCAATCACAGAGGGGAACCCTGGCTAGCCCCCCCCCCCCCCCCCATATATAAGGAGGGGGGCCATGTTGAAAATCGTCCTTGCTTGTGACTGCACACTGAGAGACAACTCCAGTGCTGTTTGGCTAAGCAAGTGCATTAGCACACTGTTAAACCCAGTGTTTTTGAGTGAATACACCTTCACTACACTATTGTTATATTGTGTTATAGTTAGCTAGCCTGTGTAATTTGTCAGTGTCAGTCAGTCAGACTTTCAGTTGCAGCAGCTGCTAATTAGGTTTTGTGTCTGTGTGTGTGCTGTGCACACAGTCCAGGCCTTCTGCTGCTGGCCTGCTATTAGCTTTAGCTAGCTACAGTATAGGTAGGATTACTGTGTTATTGTGTAGTTAGTGCAGTGCTAGTAGTTAGTTGTTAGAGAGAGTAGTACTACTAGTTACTACAGATTACTGCTGTGCTGCTGTGCTGCTGTGCTGCTGAGCAGTGTCAGTGTGTCTTCTTCTACTCTGCTGTCTGTCACTCCATGCTGATTTTATCCAAAGTCCAAGCCCAATATTAATAAAGAACAAGTACCCCACATCATGTGTGACATCAACACATTATCTTGTACTATGTCTGGCACTGGCAGCCGGTGGAGGGTCAGCAAGGCCAAGAGGAGAGGGAGTAACGTTGTGGCCTCCGTCAGCAGTTCTGCTGCCTCAGTCTCCATTCTGCCGCTAGCCACTGACCGTCCAGCTGTTAGGGGGAGTCACGCTGCAGAGACGCGGAAGCGTGTAGCGGCTATTTTCAAGCAGGGTCAGCAGCGCAAATTGGAGGAGAAAGACGCTGTGCCTGTGATGCAGCTGATGGTGGATGACGAGCAGGCCACCACCAGCCCTACAAAACACATTCTGGACGTAATGGGCTTTGTGGAAGAGTCTGAGATGGTGACGGTGATTGTTGGAAGGGGGAGTCTGTCCATGATGTGTCAGCAGAAGAGGTGTTTGAGGTGGGCTCATCATCCCAGCAGTTGTTCGAGGAGGGGGAGTATGATATTGATGACGAGATGAAGGACCAGGACTACCATCCACAGGAGGGGAATGTCAGCTCTGACTCTGAGGACGAGGATGCGTCAGTGGGTCTGGCATGGAGGATCAGCATCGCTGACATTTGCAGGAGCAGCAGTGGGCATGGAATGCGTGACCCACAGCCTGCTGCTTCATCTGCCACTACTAACACCAGCCACACCACTCAACCCCAGGCCCCAACCACCACTGGGAGAAAATCAGCAGCAGCATCCCATTCTGGGCGACGTAAGGGAAAATTGCACTCCCCAATCTGGCAGTTTTTTCATCTGCCCTCACTGGAAAGCAAGTTTGTGACTTGTAATGTGTGCCATGTGAAGCTGAGCAGAGGGTCTAACCTCTCCAACTATGGCACCTCCAGCTTCATAAACCATCTGGAAAAAAAGCACAAACAAGAGCATGAGGCATTTGAGAGGCTGAAGATAGCTGGCGCTGGCCCTGCCGACACTGAGGCCTGTTCAGGCAGCCGGTCCTCCTCAGTCGTCTCCTCTGCTCCCTCCTCGACAAGCCAAAAATGCCACCAGACCCTGCTGAGTGAGTCCTTCATGGTCAGGGCTCAGCCTCCCCTGCAGCCGTCACAAACACCAGCTGAACAGCCTGCTTGCATGGGCCATGTCCTCCCAGCTCCTCCTGTACTCATTTGTTCAGGAGGGGAGCCAGATGCGTACGCCAATCTCCAGCCGGCACTACTTTGCACGTACGGCCATCCCAGCACTGCACCAGTTTGTAAAGGCCAACGTGGAACGTGGGCCAGACCATGCGGTGGGTGAGCGGGTCCATTTGACAATGGACTCATGGAGCAGCCGGTATGGGATAGCCCACTATTTGTTCTTCACCGCACACTGGGTCAGTTTGATGGAAGTGGGTGAGGAGGGGACAGCAGCATCTGGCACAGCAGCAGCACCATCATCACCCCAGTGGTTGTTGCCACCCCACAGCAGGGTCAGGGGAAGTGCAGCAGGTTCTAGCTCTGATCTGGTTCCATCCTCCAGAAAACCAGCTGCCAAACACCCCCGCCTCAGCAACAGCGTGAAGGCCCACCACTGCCAAGCGCTGCTGGAGATGGTCAGCCTGGGGAAGAACAGAATGATGGCAGACCACATCCTGGCCAAACTCCAAGAGCAGGAGAGGAGTTTGCTAACCCCCAGAGGCCTGAAAGTTGGAGAGGTGGTGGCCGACAAGTTGCCGCCATCCACTGGGGAGACCTCACCCACGTCCCCTGTCTGGCCCACGTCCTGAACCTGGTGGTGCAGAAATTCCTACACACCTACCAGGGGATGGATGCTCTTTTTGGAGCGGCAAGGAAAACCGTGGGTCATTTTTGCCACTCGTGTGGTGCCACAGCGTCCCTGGAAGCCGTGGAGCAGGAGGAGGCTCAGGAGTCAGAGGTGGAGGAGGACAGCACTGTTATCTCGGGGGGTGCCGAAGATATGTCAGCAGAGATGGTGTCCCTGTTCCCCATGGCAACACACATGCTGCACTGCCTGCGCAGTGACCCAAGGGTGAAGCAGATGCATGCCCGGGAGGACATCTGGATCACCCTGATGCAAGACCCATGGCTGAAGGGGAAGCTGCCTCAGTTCCTGCCTGGAGGAGGAGACCCGGTGCGCCAAATCAGGGACTTGCAGTGGATTCTGGTTCAGCGCATGGAGGAAGCCTTCCCCCAGCCTCCCACCCTCGCTGATGTCACAGTCCAGCCAGCACAGCAGCAGGTGCCTGCATCCAGCAGCAGCAGCAGCAGGCACCCAACAAACCTGCTGTCTCTGACAAAGGCACTCTACACCACGCCAGTACTGCTGCCTATATAGGAGATGCCTGCAGCAGCATCTCTCAAAGCCAGAACCAGCACCTGACCCGAATGGTGGCAGACTACATGGGGTCCTACGGCGGGCTTGACACCGATACCCCTGTGGACCCTTTGGATTACTGGGTCAAGCACCTGGATATCTGGAGCGAGCTGGTGCAGTACGCCCTGGAAGTGCTGTCCTGCCTGCCTTCCAGCGTGCTGTCAGAAAGGTGCTTCAGTGCGGCCGGTGGCGTGGTCACCGAGAAGCGCTCTTGTCTGTCCACCCAGTCTGTGGACAGACTGATGTTTCTGAAAATGAACCAGGCTTGGGTGGTTGGTGAGTTCCTGGCCCCTGTTGTTAGTAAGAGGGGGAAATGAAGTGGCTGTGTGAGATCACTATGCCTGCCTTACCACCACCCTTTACCACCACAACATCCAGGCTCCGTCTTCAGTAATAAGCCTGGTTCAATTTTTTTTTACAGCCGTGGTACCAACACTAGGTGCCATGGCGATTATCTGAACACAATTGCTGTGTAATTTTTTTGAGGTGTCTGGACTGATAACTGTGCTGTCCCAGTTGTGGGGAGGCCCCAACTGCGGCAGTACGACTGCTTCTGGAACCTCTCCTTTGTAATGTTTTACCTGTGCCATGGTACCCATGGTGATTATCTTAACACAATTGCTGTGTAATTTTTTGGAGGTGTCTGGGCTGATAATTGTGCTGTCCCAGTTGTGCGGTTGAACTTTGGACACAATGGGCTTGATTCACTAACCGGCGCTAAGTGTGCCCTAAGTGTTAGTGGGTGCAAACCAGGGTGTTAGGTGGTTTGCACCCACACAGTTGAAACAATCCCGCTCACTGCACGTGCAGCGCGGGTATTAGTGTGCATTGCTGGCCCTTAAAAGTCACACCTGGTGTGACGAAAATGACACATCAGGTGCCCGTTAAGCAGCACTATGATGCGCCACTTCAGGGGCACCCGATGCGTCATTTTCGTTGCATCGGGTGCGACTTTTAAGGGCCAGCGGGTGCAACGTTAACGTCACACCGTGCACTAATATTGGCGCACCCGCACTGCGCACGTAGTGCACGGGGCCACGTGCAAAGAAGGTTTGCGTACACTAGCAGCCAAAAAGGGCTTTTCACACCGGCGTTAACACTTAGCGCCAGTTAGTGAATCAAGACCAATGTGGGCTGCATGACTGCTGTCTGGAACCAAGTCCTGATGTTAATTGACACTTTGACAGCAATTTTTTTTTTGGGGGGGGGTAAAGGGGGGGATTTTAAGTCCCCACATCATTAATTAGTGTTTCCTTTAAAAAAAAAAAAAAAACACAATGCTACATGCCTCATTTACCCTAAAAACATTTTAGAAGCAATTTAAAGGCTACTTACGGTTTTCTACTCGGATATCCGAATCCGGGCGGATATTTCCGATTCTGGTTCAGATATCCGAATCGGATTCGGGTACCAAAAAGTTTGAATTTGGATATCCGATTCGGATCGGATTTCTAGGTATCAGGATCCGAATTTTATTTGGATTTTGAAATGGGTATCCAAGCAGCACTGCCTGGAATAGAAAGAATTGTACTAGGAGGATGAAAGCTATCAAAACACAATGTTGACTTGGTGTCCGTGGGCTTAATATATAAGTGTGAGAGAAAAGCCGTCGTGTGTACTGACAGCAAGGCAGCTGATTCCGCGTCCAACGCGGCGGTTTGCACGCAGACGCGTGCGTCTGGTAACATGGCAGAACGCGGGAAATCCGCCGCATGTTCTGACAACAAGGCGGCAGGTTCCGCATCCAGCGCGGCGGTTTGCACGCAGCAGCGTGCGTCTGGTGTGACTGAGTCTGTTAGTTCACACAGGTTCAGGAATACACGCGCGCGCGCTGAGAGGCAGAACTTTTGTGACGGCCAAGAGGGGACCAGCTGACCAGGCTGGTCAGCTGACGCCAGAGCAAGTTTCTACTGGTCCATCACTTAGGGGTGGCGCCAGAGAGCGCTACACTATATATAGTTACTGCTGGCCAGTCACACAAGTTGTCTGCCATTGCGAACACTACGTGGAAGCACTCAGACCTTAGTTAGATCCTACAGTGTGTTAGAACCAGGAGGACCTGGGAATTCACACTGAGCCAGAATTCTTGTATTATTATTGTGTTATCTTCTGTTTATATTTCAGACTAGTTCCAGGGTGTAGGGACCACGGACCTCACACCCAGACTAGGGAACTTGTGTTATCATCTGTTTATACTTCAGACTAGTTCCAGGGTGTAGAGACTACGGACCTCACACCCAGACTAGGGAACTTGTGTTATCATCTGTTTGTACTTCAGACTAGTTCCAGGGTGTAGAGACCACGGACCTCACACCCAGACTAGGGAACTTGTGTTATCATCTGTTATTCTCCAGACTAGTTCCAGGGTGTAGAGACCAAGGACCTCACTCCCAAGTCTAGGCATTGTTTGATATCTGTTATGACCTATTGCTTTCCTGACAACTCCTCTGATCTCTGATTCGGTACCTCGCATATCTGGTACTCTGTTGCCAAACCCTGCTTGCCTTGGATACCGAATCAGCCTTCTGTCTATGTACCTTATCTGACCGTGTGTTGCCGACCTGGCTTGCCCGACCTCGAGAGCTATCTCCCCAATTAAGAGATAGTCTCCAGTTCAGTCAGTGACGTTCACCCTGGGTGTCACTCACTCTCTGAACCTTCCTTCTTCCAGCCTGACTCCACCCCTGGGAGAATCTCAGGGTACTGGAAGGTTCCTTATCTCAAGAGCAGTATTGCTCATACTGTCTCTTATTACCTATGCATTACTCAAAGTAAAGGGGGAAGAGGCGCCCAGAGCAGATAAAATATGTTAAAAACAAATAAAATGAAAAAAGTGAGGTGGCTTACCTCAGTGAAGACAAATTCACGTATTAATAGAATTTTATTGCACTGGCAACGCGTTTCGTGGGTGCATACCCACTTCCTCAGGCCAAATAGCAGTGCCTAATAGTGCTTGTAGCCACAAATAAGGCACCTTTTTTGTGGCTACAAGCACTATTAGGCAGTGCTATTTGGCCTGAGGAAGTGGGTATGCACCCACGAAACGTGTTGCCAGTGCAATAAAATTCTATCAATACGTGAATTTGTCTTCATTGAGGTAAGCCACCTCACTTTTTTCATTTTATTTGTTTTTAACGTATTTTATCTGCTCTGGGCGCCTCTTCCCCCTTTACCTTGTGCCTTCACCCTCCTTTTGGAGGGGGATCAACCCTCTTTGACCAGTTTAGGTCATTTGAGGTTTGCTTTTTATCAAGAGTGCGACCATCACCAGCTCAGTCTGGTCACCCGAGTGGAGTCGGGGTTATACATCTCCACCTGCTTCTAGTGGTCGGTTGCCCTTCTGCAACCCACCTTTGTGAGTATAATACATTTGCATATTTTACATGCTTCTGGTACTGTGACATACTGCACCATCTGGGCTCCTGTTGTCTCTGTGTTTTCTTTCTGCAGGGTGCAATTTTTATTATCCCTACTTTTTGTCCATTACTCAAAGTACTACTGTTACACCAAACACTCACATTACATAGGTGTCCAGAGGTTAGCAATATATCTGTATTATCAGTGATTCTGCAGATCATCAATAATCAGGTATATATCTGCATTCTTGGTGATACTGCAGATCACCAA
This sequence comes from Hyperolius riggenbachi, assembly GCF_040937935.1. Classification (NCBI taxonomy): domain Eukaryota; kingdom Metazoa; phylum Chordata; class Amphibia; order Anura; family Hyperoliidae; genus Hyperolius; species Hyperolius riggenbachi. The sequence continues at coordinate 16,551 of NW_027152487.1, read as the reverse complement.
TAATCAGATTCTCTCTGCATGCTGACACCGATCGTTACAATAAGTCTGTGCTTAGCCCCCCTTTGGACAACCTCACCATTGTGTCTAGAAAGCTCACCTCCTGTTGATCACTATGTATGGTCAGACGTATATATGGACATTGTACATGTAGTTGTTCAACAAATTCAACAAGGCTTGAATGTGGCCCCTTCCACATGCAAAAAAATGTTGTCAATATATCGATACCAACAATGGGCATGTGACGTAAATAGTTTATTCATTTAGACAAATGACTCCTCATATAAATTCATAAAGATGTTTGTGTAGGATGGGGCCACATTAGAACCCATAGCCGTGCCCCTAAGCTGTAAATAAAATTGATCCTCAACCAAAAAATAGTTACATGTTAATAACAATTTAAGTAGACCGCATAGGAAATTGACCTGAATCCCATCAAAATCAGATGCACAGGTTAAAATATTTTCTACAGCCTCTACACCTCCATCATGTGGCATGGAGGTGTAGAGGCTTTCTACATCCAGTGTCACAAGGAAGGTCCCTTCAGAAATAGTAAGAAGTTGTTTGATCATATCAAAAAACATGGATTTGTTTCATTCCAATGCAAATTATTGATGTCAAAGACCACAAAGCTCACAAACTTGGTCATTGAGTAATTGAGTAATTGTGTGTTAGGGTTAGGAAAAGTGGGCGCAGCCAACACTAGCCAAATACATAATCGGGCAATGCTGGGTCATCAGTAGGCAGAGACAAATACAAATTTCACTGAGAAAATGTAAACTGCAGCCATTCTTACACTGTTAATGGTAGGGTTCTCAAACTTTGCACAGTTGGTCACTGAGTAACTGGGATTAATATTCAGGAAAATGGGTGGAGCCTACAAAAGCCAATCAAAATTCACATATTGATTTTCAAGAGGAATATTTAATTGCTGCCATTCTTGCACTGTAAATGACACAAGCCTCAAACCTGGTGAAGTTGATCATAGGGTGACTGGGGTTCAAATTCAGAAAAGTGGGTGAAGCCACAAACAGCCAATCAGATTTGTTTCATTTCAATGCAAATTATTAATGCCAAAGACCGCAAAGCTCACAAACTAGGTCATTGAGTAATTGTGTGTTAGGGTTAGAAAAAGAGGGTGGAGCTAAAACCAGCCAAATGCATACCCAGGCAACGCCGGACCATCAGCTAGTATATACAGTGGTGTGAAAAACTATTTGCCCCCTTCCTGATTTCTTATTCTTTTGCATGTTTGTCACACTTAAATGTTTCTGCTCATCAAAAACCGTTAACTGTTAGTCAAAGATAACATAATTGAACAAAAAATGCAGTTTTAAATTATGTCTTTTATTATTTAGTGAGAAAAAAACCTCAAAACCTACATGGCCCTGTGTGAAAAAGAAATTGCCCCCTGAACCTAATAACTGGTTGGGCTACCCTTAGCAGCAATAACTGCAATCAAGCATTTGTGATAACTTGCAACGAGTCTTTTACAGCGCTCTGGAGGAATTTTGGCCCACTCATCTTTGCAGAATTGTTTTAATTCAGCTTTATTTGAGGGTTTTCTAGCATGAACCGCCTTTTTAAGGTCATGCTACAACATCTCAATAGGATTCAGGTCAGGACTTTGACTAGGCCTCTCCAAACTTTTCATTTTCTTCAGCCATTCAGAGGTGAATTTGCTGGTGTGTTTTGGGTCATTGTCCTGCTGCAGCACCCAAGATCGCTTCAGCTTGAGTTGACAAACAGATGGCCGGACATTCTCCTTCAGGATTTTTTGGCAGACAGTAGAATTCATGGTTCCATCTATCACAGCAAGCCTTCCAGGTCCTGAAGCAGCAAAACAACCCCAGACCATCACACTACCACCACCATATTTTACTGTTGGTATGATGTTCTTCTGCTGAAATGCTGTGTTACTTTTACGCCAGATGTAACGGGACACGCACCTTCCAAAAAGTTCAACTTTTGTCTCGTCGGTCCACAAGGTATTTTCCCAAAAGTCTTGGCAATCATTGAGATGTTTTTTTTAGCAAAATTGAGACAAGCCTTAATGTTCTTTTTGCTTAAAAGTGGTTTGCGCCTTGGATATCTTCCATGCAGGCCGTTTTTGCCCAGTCTCTTTCTTATGGTAGAGTCGTGAACACTGACCTTAATTGAGGCAAGTGAGGCCTGCAGTTCTTTAGATGTTGTCCTGGGGTCTTTTGTGGCCTCTCGGATGAGTTTTCTCTGCGCTCTTGGGGTAATTTTGGTCGGCCGGCCACTCCTGGGAAGGTTCATCACTGTTCCATGTGTTTGTCATTTGTGGATAATGGCTCTCACTGTGGTTTGCTGGAGTCCCAATGCTTTAGAAATGGCTTTATAACCTTTACCAGACTGATAGATTTCAATTACAGTACTTTTGTTCTCATTTGTTCCTGCATTTCTTTGGATCTTGGCATGATGTCTAGCTTTTGAGGTGCTTTTGGTCTACTTCTGTGTCAGATAGCTCCTATTTAAGTGATTTCTTGATTGAAACAGGTGTGGCAGTAATCAGGCCTGGGGGTGACTACAGAAATTGAACTCAGGTGTAATAAACCACCATTAAGTTATTTTTTAACAAGGGGGGGGCAAACACTTTTTCACACAGGGTCATGTAGATTTGGAGTTTTTTTTCCTCACTAAATAATAAAAACCATCATTTAAAACTGCATTTTGTGTTCAATTAGGTTATCTTTGACTAATAGTTAACGGTTTTTGATGAGCAGAAACATTTAAGTGTGACAAATATGCAAAAGAATAAAAAATCAGGAAGGGGGCAAATAGTTTTTCACACCACTGTATATAGTCTTTTCATAACCTTTATAATATCTTTAAAAAATAATTGTTCCTTCTGTTATGTGGTGTTTTGTGTGATTGTATCTCCTGCTTTTGTTCCGCAGACAGTGAGAGCTGCCAGCGATGTCCTGCGATGGAATGGCCCAATGATAATAGAACTCTTTGTATTGCCAAGGCTGTGGAGTATTTGGAATATGGGAAGGATGTTTTAGTTTTAGTGGTTTCAGTATCTTCTATCTTACTTTCTGCTGCATCACTCTTCATATTTGGGGTATTTGTTTGCTATGGTAATACTCCCCTAGTCAGAGCTAATAATAGAAACCTCAGCTTCATTCTGATTTCCTCTCTCATGCTGAGCTTCCTCTGTGTGTTCCTGTTCCTCGGTCATCCCACACAAATCACTTGTATGCTGCAACACATTTCCTCTGGAGTTTTCTTTACTGTCTCCTTATCTTCAATCCTGGCCAAAACCATCATGGTGTTCATCGCTTTCAAAGCCACCAGGCCTGGTAGTTCCTGCAGGAAATGGGTGGGAGTGACACTCTCTAATGCCGTCATGCTGATCTGCTCATCCATTCAGGTCATGAATGGTGCACTTTGGTTGTCCATCTCTCCACCATTTCAGGAGTCTGACATGGAATCTTATGAAGGGAAGATCCTCATTCGCTGCAATGAAGGCTCCACTTTGGCCTTTTATTTCATGCTCAGCTACATGGGGCTTCTGGCCGGTGTGAGTTTTGTTGTGGCTTTCATGGTGAGGACATTACCAGACAGCTTTAATGAGGCCAAGTACATCACGTTCAGCATGCTGGTGTTCTGCAGTGTCTGGATTGCCATGATCCCGGCCTATGTGAGCACCAGAGGGAAGTACACAGTGGCTGTGGAGGTATTTGCCATACTGGCCTCCAGTGCTGGAATATTAGGCTGTATATTTCTCCCCAAACTCTACATTCTGATGATGAGACCGGAGCTGAACACCAAGAAACGTCTGATGGGGAAATAATGAGATAACGTACTTCCTGAATATTAGTGGGAATAATCATAGCAAATAAACCTAAAACTGGCAGCTCGTTCAGTGTGTTTATTTCTGTCACAGGAGAACAGTAAACTCCAGTCAGGGTTTCATTTTAATTAATAAATAATAATAATAATAATAATAATAATAATAATATAGGATTACTATTGTTTGTTTGTTAGCTTGTTTTTTCACAATTAGGTATTATTGTAAAACTAAATTGAACATACAACATACAGTAGAAAACAACCCACATGTTGGGCTACAGAAAAGCAAGCATGGCACAATATATAACATAATGATTAGCATAATACTGATTCTATACCCGGACATCTTCATTAAAACTGTCACAGCCCTTATATCAGTCACAAGTCTAACAATTATAATTAAGCATAAATCTTAAAGGTTCAGTCATTTATAAGATAATGCAAAATATGTGGATCTGAAAAGAGAGGACCTCCTGTGCCATACTGGGATGAAGGAAAAAGAGGAAAGAATATGGAGGAAGAAGGAGAAGAACTGTGCTGGCAGGAGGGTATAAGCACCTCAAGTTGCCATAATGTTTTTGTATCCCTCAGAGTATTGAAATTCCACCCATAGGAACCCGGTTATAATATATTGTTTGTTACGGTCATGTGAGAGAAGGGTCATCTCCTCCCTGGCCTCAATTGAGTTGAATCTTTTGAGTCAGGCTTTAATTGAGGGTGGAGTGGCAGATTTTCATTGTAGGGGTATTAAAGCTCTTGCAGCATTTATCATTGTCAGGGATTTCTATTACTATTCTAAAGATGCAGGTGTTCCATGGAGCAGAAAATTGCCTTATGGAAAGAAAAACAATCTTATCACAGGATATCTGTTCAATCAACTGATGTATTTGTTTCCAGTAAGACTAAATCAGTGGACATGATCAGAAGATATGAAGAATAGTACCCTTACGCTGACCACATCTCCAACACATGTCTGAAACTAACGGGAAGATTTTCTGTAGGAGTGATGGTATTCTGTAGCATTGTGATATGGTTTTATACCCCAGTTTGTTTATGTTGACACTCAAAGACTCCTTGTGGTTTAAAGTAAAGATTTTTTTTTTGCCATTTTTCCCATCTCTGGGTGCCACCAAATCTCCCTCCCATAGCTCCTAAAATGTAATCTTATTAGATCCTAGAATCACTACTAACATTTGGTCAATTTGAGAAACAAAGTGGGTGGATTCTAGTTCAATATTAAATTCTCAAAGCCTGTCAGAAGTTTTGTCCTACATTCATAACATTAAGATAACCCTTACCCCATATTTGAAAATATTGCCAATGGTTTAAGTTTAACATCTTCTCTAAGGAGGGACATTTCTGATAAAGTTTTGGCTATAGCTTGTGAGATAAAATCTTTAAAAACTATTGGGCAGCCATCAGAAGAAGATAATATCAGGGGATGGAGGGAAAGGTACAAGTTTGCCAGTAGTGTTGGGCGAACAGTGTTCGCCACTGTTCGGGTTCTGCAGAACATCACCCTGTTCGGGTGATGTTCAAGTTCGGCCGAACACCTGATGGTGTTCGGCCTTTTTAGTTCGGGTTCGCCCGAACTATTCAATGCCCGCCGAACAGGGCCCTGTTCGCCCGAACATGCTGCACTACGGTCCCCCTATGGGGTCGCAGGCATAAGGGGGGAGCATGCCCCGATCGCGGGGGGGGGGGGGGGTCGGAAATTCCCCCCACCCCCTCCGCTAGCGCTCCCCCCTCTGCCCGCTTCCTCATAAAAAAAGTTTAAGGCAAGTTAAATAGTACCTGGTGGCTGGCACTGGCAGTGGAGTGAGGAGGAGGAGGAGTCCGAGTAGCAGAGTGACGCGTTGAGGCCGGGCAGCGGGCGGTTCAGCGGTAGTACCCTTGTGGTACTTCCGCCCTTTCTCTGACCTCACGTCCTCTGCATACGAGGGTACGCGTCACGCGTACCCTCGTATGCGTCACCACGTAGAGGACGTGAGGTCAGAGAAAGGGCGGAAGTACCACAAGGGTACTACCGCTGAACCGCCCGCTGCCCGGCCTCAACGCGTCACTCTGCTACTCGGACTCCTCCTCCTCCTCACTCCACTGCCAGTGCCAGCCACCAGGTACTATTTAACTTGCCTTAAACTTTTTTTATGGGGAAGCGGGCAGAGGGGGGAGCGCTAGCGGAGGGGGTGGGGGGAATTTCTGACCCCCCCCCCCGCGATCGGGGCATGCTCCCCCCTTATGCCTGCGACCCCATAGGGCCCTCAAAATGGGCATGTTCGGGGGTCCCATTGACTTCCATTGAGTTCGGCGTTCGGGCCGAGCATGCCAAACATCTGGCCCATGTTCGGCCTGTTCGGCCCGAACCCGAACATCCAGGTGTTCGCCCAACACTATTTGCCAGGGAAGGCTGCCCAGTCTATCGCAGGAAGGTGCCTCCTCGTAGTCTTTTTTTGTTGCCGTCATAATCAGATTATCCAACTGTTTTTGATCTTTGCCCGAACTCTTTGCCCACCCCAAAGCCTGAGCTCTAAACTCTGCTGTTTCCTGCTCCAGTCAAACACACTTTTTGTGAGATTAGATGTTGGATCATTGACTGTGAGGACTAGCTGTGAGGACATGATATTTGCATAGATCTGGGAGAGCCGTTCACATTCAAAATGAACCCAAATTTTTCAAATATGCTTATTAAATTGAGTATGGATGTGAATGGGTCTTGAAGATAAAAGAGAAGGTCATTTGCAAAGCCTGAAACTACATGATAAGAAGTACCTATAGTTGCCTTGATGGATTTGTCTATTTGTATTGGTATTAAGGGGCCCATACACCTAACGCTTTTCCCGCCAATATACAGCCATTTCGATCACAGTGATCGAAACGGCTGTGAAATCGCTGCGCACACCACTGACAGAACTTACGATTTCCATCCAAAATCCATCGTTCCCATCGATTCCTGTCGACCCATCCATGCGGAAGATTTTTCTCGGTCGCCGGCGGGTCAGGAGTGCGTCGTTATCGGCGTTCGAATGCCCGACAACTGACGCAATACAGCGGTAATACATTACCTACTCCAACCGGCGCGAGTCCTCTGGTCTTCTTCTCCGCTTCGGGCTTCGGGCTCCAGAGCTACACAGAACTTCCTGTCCTGGCAGGAAGTTTAAACAGTAGAGCGCCCTCTACTGTTTAAACTTCCCCTGGACAGGAAGTTCAGTAGCCGGAGCGTGGCGGGGCTAGAGCGGAGAAGACCAGGGGACTCGCGCCGCTGGAACAGGTAACGTATGCAGGGGGGGGGGGGAGCGGCAGCAGTGGCAGCTCCACAGATTGTGATCAGTTTCAGGCTGAAATCGATTCACAATCTGTTTGCAGTAAAGGTGGCCATACGATCCCTCTCTGATCAGATTCGATCAGAGAGGGATCTATCTGTTGGTCGAATCTGATGGCAAATCGACCAGTGTATGGCCACCTTTAGGAATGGTTCAAGCATGAGGATATAGATAAGAAATGGGACAACCCCGTCTGGAGACAGTGGTAATTTGATAGATCCCAGACAGGAGTCCATTTGCCTTTGGCATGCTGAAGGGTTTGAATAGAGCAGCTCTATCCAATGACGTCTTATTGATGAACCCAGGCCCAAGTTTGGCAGGGTGAAACACATGTAATCCCGTGCCAACCTGTCAATCACCTTCTCAGCATCAGCAGACAAGATAATGGTCTTGATAGCATGTTTCTATGTATATGCCACCATGTTTACTGTTCTCATAACATTATCTTTCACTTCCCTGCCTGGAACAAAGCCTGCTTGGTCTAATCCTACATAGTCTGGAACAAAAGCAAGGAGTCTGTTGGTTCAAATCTTTGCCAGCAGTTTAGCATCTAAATTGAGCAGATACATCGGCCTGTAGTTCGAGTAGACCTGTGCATCCTTACCGGGCTTCAGGATTACCGATATGTGAGCTTCCAAACATTGAGGCAAGGGGATGGTAGTGGACAAAACTGCGTTAATGATGGAAACAAACGCTGGAGGCAGAATATTAAAGAAAGATTTGTATCACTGGGAAGTCAGTCCATTGGGCCAGGTGGGACTTACCAGGTTTTACAGCTTTCACCACCAGTAGAAATGCATCCATTGTTAGAGGAGCTTCTAAATCCCCCATCAGATTGTGTTCGCTTTAATGGTTTAGCATTCTTCTGAAGGAAGTCAGCAATTTTAGCGTCTCTGACAGGGTTGGGTTTAGCATCAGCTTGTGAAGCATTACGGTTGTAAAGAGAATTCTAGAATATTTTAATTCTTCAACTTTCTATCAACTACAGTCAGGGGCGTTGCTAAGATCCTAAAACATCTGGGGCACCTTGGGAACCAAGGTAAGAGAGAATGCAGCAAAAAAAATGGGCGTGGTCATGCTGGGAAAATGGGCGTGGCTATGGCGTAGGATTAGCCAACTGTAATATAACAGAAACTCAAAAGGGCCCAGAGTTTTTTTTCACCAAAACACAGTTATCCAAAGTGACCCTAAAAGCCATTAGGCAACAATTTTCCCTCCAAAAGCACTCATACTGTATAAGGCAGCATTCCCTCCTGCAAAAGAAAATACACATACCAAAGAAGTATTTCCCAACATGCTGGAAATGCATAAAACGGTACACCACAGATTTGGAATACGTAAAATTGTATGCATGGGCGTAACAATCACCCCTGCGACCCCAGCCATCGCAGGCAGGGACGGATCTAGGCCAAGTTGCGCCTGGGGCAAGGTCAGGTTTTGGTGCCTAAACTGCCACTCCCCATCCAAATTTTGCCGCCTTTTTCAGAATTCACAAATTTGCCCCCCTTAGATCCATCCCTGATCGCAGGGGAGCCCAAAGGCTTTGGGGCCCCTCCTCATGCCTCTCCCCAATTGCAAGTTCAGCAAGTAGCAAAAAAACACCTTCCCGTTCATTTACAAAACAATCCCTGGCCCCTCCTCCCGCCATGCAGAGCAGCGAGTAGAGGGAGTGTCTGTAATTTTGTCCTGCTTACAGACACTGCTTCACAGCAGAACACTCACTGCTGCTATTTGCCAGCTCCTGATCACATGACCCTCACGCACACCTCTTCCCCCTTGAGCATACTTTCTGGCTGGCAGCAGGCAGTTAGAGGCAGTTAGAGGTGGTGGGTGACGCACTGGCACTGGCTCCTAGTCCTGGAGAGTGGATCTGGCAGCCAAGCCAGGCAAAAGTAGTGGTCAGGGCGGCCATGAGGGGGTCAGCAGCCAGCTAAATGTCATCTTTGGCATATTAATGCAGGGGGAGAAGCTACTCATGCTCTCCCTCCAGCCCCCTGCCTGTTCAGTCAAATATCATGCCCCCCGCCAGGTGCTCCGCTCCTGATTGGGCAGGGGGCAGAAGCTAGTCCTGATGTGTGGGAAGCCACTATCACAAAAATCTTAAAATTAAAAATCACCCAATGACCAACTGTAGCAGGTTTGAGGCTCGTGCCATTAGCAGTGCAAGAATGGCAGCAATGTAAATACTCCCCTTGAAAATCAATAGGTGAATTATGATTGGCTTTTATAGACTCCACCCACCTTTCTGAATATTAATCCCAGTCATCCAGTGACCAACTGTGCAAAGTTTGAGAACCCCACCATTAACAGTGTAAGAATGGCTGCAGTTTACATTTTCCCAGTGACATTTGTATTTGTCTCCACCCCCTTTTTGGTTATGGGAATAAAATGTATCCTATACTTTATTCCAGGTAATGTACTATGTGTGTGCAAATTTCATTCAAATCTGTTCAGCCATTTTTGCGTGATCGAGTAACAAACATCCAAACATCCAAATATCCAAATATCCAAAGATCTGGACTTTCCCATTAACAATATTAGTAAAATACTAGGAAATTAAAAAAAAAATGATGTGGGGTCCCCCTCCCGAGCCTCTTAACCTCCCTGGCGTTCTATTAAGATCGCCAGGGCGGCTGCGGGAGGGTTTTTTTTAAATAAAAAAAAACTGTTTCATGCAGCCAACTGAAAGTTGGCTGCATGAAAGCCCACTAGAGGGCGCTCCGGAAGCTTCATTCTGATCGCCTCCGGCGACCAGAATAAACAAGGAAGGCCACAATGAGCAGCCTTCCTTGTTTTGCTTACATCGTCGCCATAGCGGCGAGCGGAGTGACGTCATGGACGTCAGCCGACGTCCTGATGTCAGCCGCCTCCGATCCAGCCCTTAGCGCTGGCCGGAACTTTTGTTCCGGCTGCGCAGGGCTCGGGCGGCTGGGGGGACCCTCTTTCGCCGCTGCTCGCGTCGGATCGCCGCAGAGCGGCGGCGATCAGGCAGCACACGCGGCTGGCAAAGTGCCGGCTGTGTGTGCTGCTTTTTATTTCATTAAAATCGGCCCAGCAGGGCCTGAGCGGCGACCTCCGGCGGTGATGGACGTGTATATTCTTCTATACCGCTGAGGAGGTTAATCCCCTTGTCCCCCATGCAGGCTGGGATAGCCAGAATGCAGAGCCCCAGCCGACTGGGGCTTCAAACCCTGCGCTATACCAGCCCGCATGGTAAATTGTATGGGGGCTCCGGAGGAGAGAGGTGGCCAAGCCTTCCCCTCCCCCTGGAGCTCTTGTCCAGTCCATAGATAAGAGGGTCTTCCTTACCTCTGGTGCCCCCAGAGGAGGTAGGGTGATGGCGCCCTGTGGGGTTCATGGTGGCATCTGGGAGTCCGCTTTAAGAAGGGGACCTCCAAACGTTTGCCCCCCTAGTAGGAGAATTATGTATTGGTGTAAAAAGTACCCCTTACCCATTTCCACAAAGGGTAAAATGATAGGCAATTTGCCCACGCCAATATCCTGAGAAATGTCCCATGCCAATATCCTCTAATCTTGCGAGCTTCATTAAGTTGATTGAAGATCTCCGCGCACCCGACCCCACACACGCCGCTCCCACACAGCTCTAGCCATACTCTGTACTCTGTATCGCTAGAGCAAAAGCATGTTTAAAGTTTGGCTCCAAGGCTGCCCATTGGCCTTATGATGCTGCCACACTGCCTTGCTGCCCCTGGCAACTGACATACTAATGTGTTTTGTCCCCTCCGGTGCCCTGTTCAGTTATATTTTACCTGCCGCCTTCCACACTGCCACCATACTCGTACTTCCACAATGTGGTTGCCAGGGTTATAGCACATGGGGCGCATGTGTAGTGTTGGGCGAACATCTGGATGTTCGGGTATGGTGTGGTTCGGCCGAACATGCCCCTGATGTTCGGCATGTTCGAGCCGAACCCCGAACCCAACCCGAACATGTCCCTTTGGGGCCCCTATATGGTCCCAGCATAAAGGGAGAGCATGCCCCGAGCGCGGGGGGGGGGGGGGGTCGGAAATGCCCCCCACCCCTCCCCGCTAAGCTCTCCCTTTCGCCGGTTCCCTATAATGTTAAATTTAAGCCCCCCAAAAGTACCTGAGGAGGAGGGCAGGAAGCGGGCAGCCAGAGATGCTAGGCGCTAGTACGATCTGGTACTTCCGCCCTCTCTTGACGCACTTCCTGTTTACATTTGAAGTCGCATCAAGAGAGCGCAGAAGTACAGCGATGACACGAACGAGGGTACGCGTCATCTACATGATGACAAGTACCTTCGTACGCGTCATCGCGGTACTTCTGCGCTCTCTTGACGCGACTTTAAATGTAAACAGGAAGTGCGTCAAGAGAGGGCGGAAGTACCAGATCGTACTAGCGCCTAGCATCTCCGGCTGCCCGCTTCCTGCCCTCCTCCTCAGGTACTTTTGGGGGGCTTAAATTTAACATTATAGGGAACCGGCAAAAGGGAGAGCTTAGCGGGGAGGGGTGGGGGGCATTTCTGACCCTCCCCCCCCCCGCGCTCGGGGCATGCTCTCCCTTTATGCTGGGACCCTATAGGGGGCTATGTTCGGTCGGACACGGCTGTGTTCGGCCGAACAAAGAAGGCCTGTTCGGGTTCGGGCAGCGTGCCCGAACACCCTCCCGAACACCATGAGGTGTTCGGGGGGTGCCGAACCGAACCCGAACAGGCCAAAATCCGGGTGAACCCGAACAGTGACGAACACTGTTCGCCCATCACTACGCATGTGTGACGTCATCATACCGGCACCCCACGTGCTATGTGCTGGTAGTTACCTGGAGCCAGAATGCAGAACTGCATGGGGCACTGGGAGTGGGGACATAAATCATTAGGGGGCAACAGCCAGGGGTTTCCATCATGTTTGGCCCAAAATTGATTGCATCGTCAACCAGGAATGCTTTTGGCGGCACCAATTTGTATCCTGTTTGATAATAATTATTGACTCGGATGGTTGATCTCCCGCCAAGTCCAGTAATCAATGGATACCTTTATGCTTTACAATAATATATATATAATTTTTTTTTATTTTTTTTTTATTTTTTTAAATAAGCACTTAGTTACAGTCTATGAAAGAGTTAGAAGAAAAAAAAATTCTTTGAGCTATTTTATATAAAGAAAACAAAAAAAAAAGATGCTACATGCATTTTCTCTCTGAACAAATGACTTAAAGTTACTTTTATTCAACCAGCAAGTTATTTTTAGATGGGAAATGACATAGGTGTCTCCCAGAAGATAATAAGATGATGTACAGGAGGCATTATTGTGGAAAAAATACATTTCTCAGCTTTTGTTTACATTTGAGCAAAAAGTGTCCAGTTCAAAATTATTCATATTCTTCTCTATAATCAATAGAAAAGCCTTTATTGGCTATTACAGCAATCAAACGCTTCCTATAATTGCAGGCCAGTTTTTTTGCATGTCTCCACAGGTATTTGTGCCTGCCCATTCATCTTTAGCAATGAGCTCCAAATCTTTCAGGTTGGAAGGTCTTCTTGCCATCACCCTGATCTTTATCTCTCTCCACAGATTCTCAATTGGATTCAAGTCAGGACTCTGGCTGGGCCACTCCAAAATGTTAATGTTGTTGTCTGCTAACCATTTCTTCACCACTTTTGCTGTGTGTTTTGGGTCATTGTCATGCTGAAATGTCCACTGGTGCCCAAGGCCAAGTTTCTCTGCAGACTGCCTGATGTTGTAGTTGAGAATCCTCATGTATTGCTCTTTTTTCATGGTGCAGTTTACTGTGATTAGGTTCCCTTGTTCATTGGCTGAAAAACACCCCCAAAGCATTAGGTTCCCACCACCATGTTTGACAGTGGGAATGGTGTACTTTGGGTTGAAAGCTTATCCTTTTTTTACGCCAAATGAAGGAATCATTGTGACTAAACAATTCAATTTCCGTTTCATCTGGCCATAACACAGAAGACCAGAAGTCTTTTTCTTTGTCCACAGGGACGTGGCAATAGACCCTGCAAGGGATGCAGCTGTAGGAGGAGGCGGGGGGGGGGGGGGGGCAGAAGCCACTGGAGGCCCTGTGGGAGGAGAAGTTTATTTTCCCTGTTCTAAAAGACTGACTAAGGACACAGAGAGAAAAAAAACTTTCTGCTCTCTGCACAATTGTTCTAATGACTGTATCTGCTCATTCACTGATAAGGATTCATACATAAGTTTTGCAAACTTATGGCAAAGATTTGTAGACAGTCCCTATTCAGTATGCAGCGGCTCTTGCGTACACCAAGTGCTCTGTACTGTAGTGATACTGGAGAAGTTTGCAGAGCCATTTCTGCTCCATCAGAGATGGACAGAGTGAGTGTAATAAGCTGAGGCTGGAAGCACACTTGTTTTTTGGTTTTCTGTATGCTTTTTCTGCACACCATTTTGTGTCTGTATGTGCGAAAACATGCAGGTTTTTATCACAGAAACTATTGTAATTGATAAAGAAAATAAAGTTTTGCAGGAGGGCCCAGTGATCTCTAGTTACGCCCGTTTGTCCAGATAAGCATTTGCAAAGGCTAAGCGAGCTTTTGTGTTCCTGGAGAAGTGGCGTCCTTCTTGGTCTGCATCAGTGGAACCCAGCTGCGTGCAGTGTCTTTGTGGATTGTCTGCCTTGAGACATTGCCACCAGCATAACCCAAAAATTCACCAGGATGGCCTTGGTGGTGATCCTTGGACTCTTTATCACCTCTCTCACGATCCTTCTGGCCAGCACAGGTGTTACTTTTGGCTTCCGATCACATCCTCTGAGATTTTCCACAGTGTGGAACATCTTGTATTTTTTAATATATACTTTGCACTGTAGCCACTGGAACTTGAAAACATTTAGAAGTGACCTTGTAGCCCTTCCCTGACTTGTGAGCAGCCACAATGTGCAGCTGCAGGTCCTCACTGAGCTCCTTTGTCTTAGCCATGACTGTCCACAAAGCAACTGCAGAGAGCTGCTGTTTTTCACCTGTTGAGTTGATTAAAACAGCTGTTCCCAATTAACCAGTGTAATTAGGATGCTTTAGAACAGCTTGGACTATTTGAAATGGTATAGAATTTTGGATGTTCCCACAGACTGTGACAGTTTGTGATGGTTGTGAATAATTTTGGACTGGATACTTTTTGCTCAAATATAAATAATAGCTGATTTTTTTCCTACCATAATGCCTCTTGTACATTGTCTTTATATTTTTGGGAGACACCTATGTCATTTCCCGTCGAAAAATGACTTGCTGGTTGAATAAAAGTAACTTTAAGGGAAAATGTGTCAGGGTAATGAATAATTAAGGCAGCACTGTATATTGGCCCGCATTATGAAATGGACATCTCAGGTACATTGGGACATGTGGGGGACATTACAGAAAACAATGGCCTCAATTCACTAACCTTATCTCCTGTCTTTAATAACTCTTCTATAGTTGTTACCATGGTGATAAGGCATGTAGTATTCAGCAAACATTTTACCTCAGGCAAACCTAAAGTTAACTCTTCTGTCTTTAACTTAACTCTTTAATCCTTAAAATAACTCCAGAGTTAAAGACAGGCTGTTCATTAACTGCGTGTGAAAATAACTACAAAGGAGGTAACTTAACTACAGAGGAGGTAAATTAACTACAGAAGAGGTAACGTAAGGAATGAAGAGATAAGATAACTCTCTTACTGTGTGGAGGTAAGTTTTCTCTTGCCTTATTATCTCCAGCATGATCTTAGTGAATTGAGGCCATTGTTTATTTTTGTCATTTGAACTCTGTTAACACATTCTGCTAGCGAGAGAAATGGCATAGTGCTTAACAGACAAGTGAACAGATTCTGTGATTAAAGAAATATTTCTATGTATGGATTGTTTTTCTCTCAAACAAAAGATTATGATGTTTAGAAGAAAGCAGATATGAAGCAAAGCACAGCAGACGCTCGGGGAGTGAAACAAGACATCTATTCCTGCTGTTGTTGTATTATTGTCCCGGAGGGAATCTTCAGCACACAGCTGGCATGATCAAGCACAGCGCAGATTCTGCTGCTACGAGTAAACAAACCTTTATTCAGAGACACAAATAAAAATAAGAATGGGAAAGCTGAATCAGCGTCTCAGAGAAAGAAAAATGGCCTCGCAGCATTTCAAGACAAAAACAACTCTAAGCATTCAATAGTAAATGTTAGAAGCATTTTAGTGTAATATTAAAGGCAATCTGAAGTGAAAATAAACTTATGATATGATGTGTAGTACAGCTAAGAAATAAAACATTAGGAGCAGAGACATGAGTCTAATATGGTTTCCAGTACAGGAAGAGTGAAAAAACTCCAGTTTTTATCTGTGCAAAAGAGCGTCACTGAGCTCCACGACTTTCAAAGTCGCAGAGAGCTCTGTCTTCTGAAGCTTATTATCCCAAGTGTCTGTCACCAGGGGTGCTCGGTTGGTACTTTTTAAAATCCGATTTGATCCGGATCCAGATACCCAGATATCCGGATCGGATATCCGAATCCGAACGTTTAGATATCCGCATGAACGTGGATATCCGAACGCATTATCCACGAATATCCGACCTATTCGGATATCTGGATATACAAAAACGGAAGTGCCCTTTAAATTGCTTTAAAAACGTTTTTAAGGGTATATGAGGCATGTAGCATCATTATTTTTTAAAGGGGAACACTAATTGATGATGTGGTGACTTAAAAAAAAATGGCTGTCAATTAACATCAGGACTAGGTTCCAGACAGCGGTCGTGCAGCCCACATGGGGCTTGATTCACAAAGCGCTGCTAACCTATTTAGCGCGTCTAAAGTCTTTAGGCGCGCTAACCACGGTGCTAAGTAGGTTAGCACCGGTTTTCTGAATCAGATCGCGCGCTAAGTACCACACGCAAAGTTTTGCACGCGCAAATTCCCGTAGGCTTTAATGGGCAATTGGCGCGGAGCGCCCTGTGCTCTGTGCAGTGCGCGCATAAAGTTTTGCGCGCAAAAAGCTTGTTTAGACGTGCTAAGGGGGTTTTCCCAGGCGTGCTAACAGTTAGCACCACTTTGTGAATCAATCCCATTGTGTCCAAAGTCCAACCGCAAAACTGGGACATGACAGTTTTCCGCCAAGACACCTCCAAAAAATTATGCAGCAATTTTGGCTTAAATATGGGTGGTATCAGCACAGCAGCAGTGGTCTGTGGCACCCTGGCGGTGTGAGTAGCAGTGGTGCTCGCATACCCCTTTTTATTATTCGAGTTAGGTCGAATTTGAATAGTAAATTATTCGAGTTAGGTCGAATATTCGAGTCGCATATTTTTTACTATTCGATTCGACCTCGGTATTCGAGCTCACTATTCGAGTCGTTATTCGAGCTCATTATTCAAGCTGACTATTCGAATTGGCCTTAAATAGCTTCCAACACTTGTTTTGGGGGTGAATGATGCAAGAAAC